>NC_091408.1:1510000-1742500 GCF_032191515.1 Phaenicophaeus curvirostris
GTGTTCCAGGGCAGGTGGGTTGGCTCCTCTGCAGGAGAGGAGAGCAAACCCCAGCCTGTGCTGGGCTGTCCAGCCCCAGCCAACATGGACAACCACCACTGCCTTGCTGTCCAGAGGGTCTGTGACTCCGTGGAAGGTCCAGCTGAGGAGTTACAGGAGAAGGGATGAAGTTTGGGGCATTTGCCTTAGGGCTTTTCTTGGTGAGCTGGCTAAGGGTGTAGATGTAAGTGGTTTTGGAAGAAGGCAGTTAAAGAATGATGTCCCCTGGCTGCACCGGGCAGGGGCGGGACATGTGCACCAAGGCAAACCTGCAAGATGAGAGGAGATTACTGAAAGTATTAAGAATGAAAGCAAGGAAAATTATGTGGCACTTTGGGACATGGTTTAGCAGGCACGGTGGGGATGGGCTGACAGTTGGAGTGGATGAGCTTAGAGGTCTCTTCCAACCTTAATGATTCTGTGATTCTAAAACTAATGGAGTGTCAGTGGGAAGAAATCACAAGTACATGCTAGTATATTTATGAAGGAATAATTCCTAGCTGCCCTTCATATTAACTGTAAACCCCAGAGGAAGAGGACCTGGGACATCATCTAGGATGTTTTAGTTAAACTCTTTAATATCTGTGGTTAATGGAAACTAATGGTGGCTAAAGATCACACAAAGTCCTAAAATGACAGAATTATAAGACGAATGTTATCGTGGTACTCCATTAAAAGAGGTGAAAAGGGACACCTGTGCCTGTAAGAGACCAGTGATGGGAATAACCTGGAGGACACAAAGGGTTCAGGATTGGGGAAGTTTCAGTATTGATTTTGAATAGTGGAGGGTGCACAGGGACTGAAAACATAATCAGTCGTGTGTACATCCCCAATGCTCAGACATACTGACAGCTCACCGTAAAACACATACGTGTGAAAGAGAATATTGTTGTTTTTTTTCTGGCACAGTGGAACATCAGGCAGAGAAGCTTGCTGTGGGGTGGGGAGAGGGAGCTGCGCTGGTGGTGGGGACGTGGGGGATGCCATGGGTGCAGAGACACGGGGCATCTCCTTGGGTGAGGTGACATGGTTGCATTGCATGGTTCTCCTAACACTCTCTCTATGAACCCTTTCCAGCCCACGACCTTCCCCCGAGCAAGACCTCGGCCACGGCGCAGACCGGCAGCCACCTGCAGTGCCTCTCGGTCCACTGCACGGACGACGTGGGCGAGGCGAAGGGCCGGACTGCGGTGCCGACGTGGAGGTCCCTGCACTCGGACATCTCCAACAGATTTGGGACTTTTGTGGCCGCCCTGACTTGAACAAAAGAAATTATTTTTTTCCTCTTTTTAATTTCAAAGGGCCGCTACTGCGAGGTGGACTATTTTTCTAGGTTGGTACCTGCTTAGTGGCATATGGACTGGAAAGGGTTAATTTAAAGTAAACCTCAGCTTTTTTTTAATCTCCTGCCACAGTATGTTACCAGTGTTAACCCTTCTGCAGTTAGCACACTTTTGCTTAAGATTTTCCTGCTAGACCACTTCTTCCCATTATTCTGTAACCTTGGCATACATTTATAGATGAGGCCTTTTCCTTTTTCATCTCAGCGTATGTCCAAGTCACGTATGTCATGATAAGACAAAGATCCTCCTCCTCCTCTTCTTTCTCATTTGCTTTGTTTTTCTTTTCTTTTTGTTTTTGTTTTGCTTTGTTCAGTGCTTAATTACGATGGTGATCCTGAAGAACAGCAGTTCAGGAATAAACACCGGTTCAAGTGAAATGGTCATCATTATATTATATATTCTATTGACACCCAGCTTTTGCCAGTCACATGCAAACCAAACAGTTAATGCTCTGTTGAATATTCAGGCAACGAGCCTGCCCTTTCCAGAGAAAATGATGTTCTGTTATTAATAACGTTCAGCCTCATTTTCTCTCCGCCTTCCCCTGCGAGGCGAGGATGCTTGTTCCTGTGTTCACCTTGGTGAAGCCCAGGAGCTCTGTCGTCAACAGGCTAGTTCAGGCACAGCTGGGGAAGGCAGAGAGATGTTTTTCTAAATTGGTCTAACAGGAAGTTTGCTTAATAATTCAGCGTTGTTATCTCCTCCACTGAACGCCCAGGTTCCTCTCTGCCCCGGTGTGGCTGCAGCCTCCTGGTGCTGGTGATGCTCCCACAGTTCCCACTTCATTGCTGCTGGGGGAAATAATCTTCTGGAGCCACCGTGCACCTCTGGTGTCCTGGCACCTCTGGCTGTGGTCGGTGTTCCCAAAGCTCTGCCAGACAGCACTGCTCACCCTGCCCATTTTTTTGTCTGTTTTTAGCTGACGGAAGATGCTGCCAATCAGAGCAGGATGCAGCACCCTGGCTCCCACCACGGCCACCCTGGTGTGGTGCCAGAGGTCAGGGGATGGTGTGAGTAGGGGGATGTGGGGTCTGTACACCCAGGGTCACCGTTTCCTAATCTGCCAGGGCAGGGAGACCCTGCATTATCCCCCTCAAACTCATCCGAGGCTCTGTTTTTGCAGTGTGTCTAACAACAGTGTTAAGAGATGCACACAATAAAAGGAAAACCATACTTTCCTGCTCGTGATAGATAATACTTATTCGAGAAGAAAGTTGGAAGCAGACCAGATAAAACCACGACTGACGCGATGATCCGACACTCCTGTGGTTTTACGTAATGCTGTCCATTATTTGTGTATCCTCTGCGTACAGGGAGCGCGAGCGTCCCACCCCGCGCAGGCCAGCTCGCTTTCCTCTGCTCCCTGGAGCTCAATAACATCACTGGAGATTGAGGTTTCAGCTGTGAAATAAAGGTCGGCCTCTCTAGGGTTATTTATTACTTCTGTCGTGATTTCACAAAATGCGTCCCTCCTCAAGGGATGGAGTTTGAAGACTGCTTTGTGTTTTATCTTCCATGATTGTGCTGGGCCTTTAATTATTTTGAAGTCGTGTTCTCAGTAAAGACCCATGGAGCGGGGATTCTGCCTAGAATGCCAATGGCACGGGGTGGTCTCAAATCCTCACTCTTGGTCATCTGTGGCTTCAGAGAGATTCACGGTGTTTGGAAATGTTATTTGAATGTACTCTTATTAACCATGCATGGATTGAGTTCCTCTTATGGTACTGATCAGTGACTTGACTTCAGATAAATTTGGGAGTTTTGAACCTTGATTTTCGATTTTATTTTCATTTGTGTTGAAGCTGGAGCTGCCAGGAGGATGAGGATTTTTGTCCATGCTGGAGCAAGTGGCTGTGGAGCTGCCTCACGCCTGCTTGGTTTGTCACAGAAGGGTGGGGCGTTCAGTACCTTCTGTGGGTGCATGTGCTGCTGAAAGCTCAGAGCTCTCCCCTGTCCCCAGGACGATACCTCCTGGTAGAATAATAATTGTCAGCCCCCTGCTCCGGAGATGCCTCTTTGCCTACGATTCCTTAATTCTTGGTTTAGCTAAATATGTGTTTGATTTAAATCCTGCCT
This sequence comes from Phaenicophaeus curvirostris, assembly GCF_032191515.1. NCBI lineage: Eukaryota > Metazoa > Chordata > Aves > Cuculiformes > Cuculidae > Phaenicophaeus > Phaenicophaeus curvirostris. Next base: position 1,513,459 of record NC_091408.1, read on the forward strand.
AGCAGAGCACTCGGGGGGCTGTGTGCCTGCTGGAGCTGGGGCGAGCTCTGCCGTGGTGGGTTCATCCCACAGCTCCCACCGTGTCCTTGCAGCTTCTGCCCGTTCCAGCCCAGTGGGTCTTGGAGTAACCCCAGCGGAACACATGTCGAGAGGTATGATAGCGCGTTTCAGCACTTAGAGCTGAACATTTTGGAAGAGTTCATGGTCTGATGGCATTCCTTTACCAATGGCTTACTTCTTTGTTTTTAATTTTTCCTGCTGCATTCAGGAGAACAGGTTTTTCAGGCTTCCTGAGGTCAGGGATGCACACCCTGTGCTACCAGGAAGAGACCTTTGGGTGAACGCTGCATCAAGCATTTCAGATCTCTTTTAAAGAGAAATCGTCCTTTCAATAGTGATGCTGCTGTGCCTCCGCAGGTCTCACCCACCCTTCCCTTCCGCTTTCCTCCCTGCAGCTTGTGCTTCTCTCCTGGCACTGGTATTTTCATTCATTGGGACTGCATTTTTCACTTTCTCATAGAAATGCAAAGTGGAAGCAATTCCTTTAAAACCCAATGAAATCCTAACAGTTTTAAATCTTATGAAATGAGGAGGATGGGCTGTGCTGAAGGCAGGGATGCGTCTTCAGCTGCCGATAGAGCATGGAAGCGCAGGAGCTGTGGCATCACTGGGTTGCAGAGCCTGGGAGGTGGATGCAGTGGGAGGGTGGGATATTTAGGTAGTGAGAAGTTAAGAACAATGGTTGAGCATCTTTTGAGCGTTATTGTCCATGTAGTTGTGCTGAATAATGTGGTCACGTACAATCCTTTTGCTAACCTGCCCATTGGATCTTGCTTAGTTGAAGTGACATCAACTTAAGGGGAAAAAAAAAAAAAAGGAGATGATGCAACTGTGGGGCAGCTGTTAACAATGTTGGAACCAGCCTCTGCTCTTCTAGTTTGTTTGCTTTTTGCTAAAGATCAGAACAGGAACGGTGCATGGGACTGACCAGGACAAGCACCGCTTCATGTGCATAACCTGGTGTGTTTGGTACTGAGATCAAGTGCAGAAGGCTAGAGCTTTGTCACAAAGCTTGTGCTACCTGCAGTAATTCCGTTGTGCTCATTTTCTCCATTAATGTGATGCTGTAAGCACTGATTTTTTTTTTTTTTTTCACTTATATAAAATATCAGCATAGCCCTACCTGGTAAGAATTGAAATGATTCAATTTTGTGAAAACTCTTTCTTCCCACCCAAGCATGTTTGAGACCTGTAGGCAAAAGCACGTGCAGGGTCTAAGTTTTTTTCTTTGTGGAGAGGGAAACTGAGGCACAGACAGCATCAATTTAATGAGCTACAGGTTCCCCAAATGACTGGATAAAGGCAGAATAATTTAAACTCACACCTACTTGTCCTACAGGGCTTTCAGACACAAGGACTCTTATCAAAAAGTCAAAGATCTGCGGCAAAACTGCCGTTAAGATATATGCAATCTTTGTATTGTGAACAACAGCTGAAGTGGGACTTGCTGTGTTTTGGAGACTTCTCCCTGCCCTGGCTGGTGTTTTGGGTTCTGCCATGGGTGTGGGGGAACCTGGGCATCACGGGCTCCTGCCGCAGCTTGCTGATTCCTTTGGCATGTGTTAAGGAAACCCTCAAACTGAGCAAAATCTCTCTTGCATTTAAATTGGGAGGAGTGGTAAAACCTCTCTCTGCCAAAAACTGGGAAGAATAGGCCTTATTTATTAAATACTCTCATGCGTTTTCTCCAGGTCATTTTCTCCTAGGCTGACTGGTTCACCGCTGTCCTAGCTCCGTTGTTAAAATATCAGTGAGAGAGCAGTTAAACTCGTTTTTATATACTTCTGGTAACTTTCATCACATAGGTAAGGATTTCTTTGAGTGACTTGGGTGGAAGGGGAAGAGCATCAGAATTATGTCCCCTGGGTCCTGTGAGGAGCTGTTGGGATGCTGCGTGTCCCCCCATGTGGCCCTGGGGAGCCTGGCTCCCTCCCCACACCAGGAGTCGGTGCAAGGTGTCCAGGCACCACCTGTAAGGCAGAAGATTCACACCTTTCGGAAGGTGGGAAGGGGTGAGGTGAGCACAGGACCGTGTCAACTGCAGGATGAGTGGGAGGAGGTTGGGGTAATGCAGGCAGCAACAAACCTGGTGAGTTCTGATTATTTTTGTTAAGCTGCAGTGTGAGGTTTTCTCAGCGACTAAATCCACAGCTGTTCGATGGATGGTGCGTAAGAGCATAACCCATTTTTATAGAATTGTTTCTCCTTTATTGCTTAAGGCTAATGGAGGAAATAGTCTAATTTTGTCTTAGAAATTCTCTATTAAAATTGTTGGTTTGAGTCCATCCGCTCATAGATTCTGACTGATGAAACTGCAGGCTGTGATTTCCGGCAGTTATAACTTTATCACTATTCACTACCCAAGAATATTGCAGCTTTAAAACAGCCTTAAGCAAAAGGATGTGATTTCTTTGTACTAAATTTGGTTCACGGAAAAGAAAAACAAACAAACAAAACATTCAAAACACTGGTAATCCGTACTGCATCGCAAACTCTTCTGAAAAATGTTATTGCACATGTAAAATATGGAAACTTGACTCTGCTGTGTGTTAGGCAATCCTGTAATCTCTTCTTTCTTTTTTCCTTTTTTTTTTTTTTTTTTTGATTCTTGTTAAATTCATTTCCTAAATGCTTGGTTGGAAGACTGTGACAATAGCTCATGAATTGAGTGTTATTTTTCTTTCTTTTTTTAAATATGTAAAGTGCAGTCTTCTGTATTCATGCATATTGTACATATCTGTATATGTTTTACTGAGCAACTAAATAACAATAAATATGATGTTAATGGTGGCTATTGTACATTTCATAGCATGTCTGTTCATTTTTAGAGTTGGTCCTTTTTTCTGTAAGATGTGAAGAGGAGAAACAAATGTTCTTCACGTGCAGGTAAACCTTGGACCTCACAAAGACCGGGATGAGTTTAGCTGGTTGCCTGGGGAAATCCTAACTAAGGACTGGCTGGATCGTAGAATCATAGAATAACCAGGTTGGAAGAGACCCACCGGATCATCGAGTCCAACCATTCCTATCAAACACTAAACCATGTCCCTTCGGGATGCGGTTTGGTCCTTGGCTTTGCTTTCTGCTGCAGCAGGCTGGACACACAGGTCCCTGGGAGCTGATGGACATGGAGATTACAAAGGCTGGAGCTAACTGGAACTAACTTTGAGCTGTAAGAGGGGAGATTGAGATGAGATACCAGGAAAAAATGTTTAGCTGTGAGGGTGGGGAGGCCCTGGCCCAGGTTGCCCAGAGCAGGGGTGGCTGCCCCATCCCTGGAGGGGTTCAAGGCCAGGTTGGATGGGGCTTGGAGCCCCTGATCCAGTGGGAGGTGTCCCTGCCCGTGGCAGGGGTGGGACTGGATGGGCTTTGGGGTCCCTTCCAACCCAAACCATTCCCTGATTCTATAAACGAAGCACCAAGCCATTGTATTCCACCTGATCCCTCTACACTTCTTTGTAACATTAAAAGCAAAAATGGAAAAATGAAACTGTTTTCAGAGACGTTTCAAGCCATTGAGGGAGAAAGCTTTGCTTGGATTTCAAACCACGCTTTTAATACTCTCGAAGGGGCAAAACAATGTATGGGAGAGAAGTGTCATCTGCTTTATCGAGGTGAGCTCACCTTTCCTTATGCTGGCTGCCTGTGGAGGTAGCAGGTGGAAAATTTTTAATGGGGACTCTAAAAAGCTATTTTCTTTTAAAATATTTCTCTATTATTAAATCTGGTAATTATATGTTAGATACTTCGTAACTCTAGCTTCAGAAACAAATAACTTGCTTACTTTTTTTTCTGTATTCAGCCTTCTATTCTCACAAGTACTTCTATTCTCACAGCGTTTTGCTCCCCGCTGTGTAAGTAGTGTGCGTGCTTTTCCCCAACTTTCAGCTCAAAACCATTGAAATTGTTGAAATTACTCTTTCAGGACTGATTTTTTTTTTTTAAGTTTGGACTTCTTTTTGATCCTGAGAGAGAAATATATCATCAGCATTCCCAGCAGCTGTGCAGTTCCTTCTTCACAATGGAAACCTGTGGAAGACGAGACCTTCCCTTCGCCCCAAGCAGCCACCAGTTCCCTAGTGGGACGGTGCCCAGTCTGGTGACATGAGGCTCCTGGTGTTCCTCATTCCCCGGCTCCTGACCTCTCTCCAGCTCATCCCAAGAGACACTTGCAGGATGGTGACCTGGTATGTTGAGACTGTTAGAACCCTCCCAGCTGCTGGGTATTGAGGTGTTCAGCACAGCTTCAGTATAAATGTCCGGAGAAGGGGAATGAGGCTGTTGAAGGGTCTGGAGCACAGGAGTTGTGAGGAGCAGCTGAGGGAAGTGGGTCTGTTTAGCCTGGAGAAGAGAAGGCTAAGGGGAGACCTCATTGCTCTCTGCTGCTCCTGGAAAGGAGGTTGTGGTGAGGTGGGTGTTGGTCTTTTCTCTGAAGCAAGAAGTGATATGACAAGAGGAAATAGCCTCAAGTTGTACCAGGGGAGATTTAGACTGGATAGTAAATATTTCTTTCTTGAAAGAGTGGTGAAACCCTGGCAGAGGCTGCCCAGGGCAGTGGTGGAGTCTCCATCCCTGGAGGGGCTCAAAAACCATGTTGACGTGGCACATTGGGACATGATTTAGTAGGCACAGTGATGTTGGCTGACGATTGGTCTTGGTCTTCTTTGAGGTCTTTTCCAACCCTAATGATTCTATCATCCTGCTTGCCTCTGTGTCCTCCCTCTTTGCCGCATTTCTTTTTCTCCTCTTGTGACTGGTGCCTCTGGAGTTTGTCTGGAGAGGATGGACCTTCCTGCAGTGTGGCCGTGGTGACGATGATCTAACAGTGCATCACGTTAACAGATTAAAATAAACTGACTGATCTTTGATTTCCTGCTCTTTGTCCTGGTGTTACTTGTCATCTGGTAGCATTCATGACCTCTGGTGATGCTGGCGTGGTGCTCACTTATCCCAAATGCTTGCATTTGTGCCCGGTGCTCTGAGATTTGGCTCTGTTGTGTATCAGTGTTAGGCAGGGTTTATAGTTTATTAACTAGAGAAAAATCAAGAAGTTGTCGGAGAGCTTTTATAGTTCTTGCTCTCCTCACTGTTGTCCTCTGTGCTGAGAGATGAAATCTGGCTGTAGCTGTGTCTCTTTTTCCCAAGCCATTTAACTGATTTAATTACGGCCTTTGAGTTGTTTTCTGCACGCGGCTTTGGTATTCCTGTCACAGAGGAGACGCTATAAATATGGATTGTATGTTCCGCAGTCAGGGATCCATCAGCAGCTGGATCCCGCGTGTCGAGAGCTGCCCAACCTGTCTGTGGCCGCTGGCAGCACCAAAGCCTGGAACACGAGCTGCTGGGAGGCACTTTGGGTAGATCTGCCTCTGTGTCTCCGGTCTGCGTGCTGGTCAGTGGCTGCGGAGCGCTCGGCATGGTCTCCGGTGGGTCTGGCCATTAGGTGTTAGAAGCTGTTTGCCTGCAGAGCTTCCCCTCGAAGGAGTTCAGGCTGTGGCAGGAACACGTGTTTTTGAGGTGGGTCAGAGCCACGCACAGCACAGATGGACAGAAACGCGAGCTGCGCTGCTGCGTGTGACTCAGAGCCACTCGAACCCCCTTTTCCTCGGTTGTTGTCTGTGCTGGCTGCTTACAGGCTGCTGCTGGGTTTCTGGGAGCGTGGCAGAAGGCGCTGCATTCCCTGCAAACCGAAGTAAATAAACACAGGAATGCAAATTTGGGTCAATGACATCCTCTTAGCTGAGAAACTTGTTAGAAAATGGAATTATGTTTGGTTTCTTTTCGTATGAAGTATTTCCAGCAGTCTCCAAGCTGCATGCCCGTGCCTGATGACCAGAGTTTGTAGCCTCCCCAGCAGTTTTAGCTTTATGGCCAATAACATCACAGATATTTCGCTTGTAAAATGCCTGAAAACTCTGTGCTCAGGTGAACTCCATAACACTGCGCCTGCTGGGCTGGAGTGGAAATAGAGGGGATGGCTATTCTGAGCTCTGCTTCTTTCTGAGACGCTGCCAGAGCTTATTAATGATAGCATGGAGAGTGGAGGTGACAAGACCTGAAGAAAATCATTTAGGTCATCTCTGGTTAATTAGTGTAGGGTTGCTCCCTGTTCTCTAATTCCCAGAGCTCCGACCAGCACAACGACAACTGACAGAGTGGTGGTGGGAGTCTTAAGCCCTTAGTTTAAAAAAATTAAACCAACCAACCCTTTATCCCCAGCTGGAGAGTGGGATAACATTCCAAGTGGTGAAAGGGGAACAGAGGCACTGGGCTGTGTTGGAATCTCCCCACCTTGGTTCCAGCAGTGGTGTTTGTGCATCTGCAGAGCCCAGGTGAGTGGGAGCTCCTCGCAGGACCCCGATGGCCTCTGGTCCTGGGACTGTGTGTGGAGTATGGGTGGGATATGAGAGGTGTGAACAGAGGCTCCTTCACGTTCTCACTTGCTCTTGGACACCGCAGGGCCTGAAAGCCATCGCTTAGCCTCGTTATTTCCCGTTATATCTTGCTTATATCATCACCTGGAAAGCTGGTGCAAGGCAAAAGCTGAGAGCCCTGGTTAATGTTTGCTGTGTCCTTTCAGGGTCTGATGTTATTAATGCACAGACAAAGCAACTGTTGAAACGTCACCCAAAATTTCATGTTAAAACATCACTTTCAACCTCCTTGAACGAGGCTTAGAAGTTTGGTGTTATGAGAGCTCATGCCCTGCTGAAACATCCTCAAGGGTTTGTAATGCATTGGGGTTAACTGGCGGAGAATATTCAGGCTGAGCTTCAGGAGGTGGGAACTTTTCTCAATTTCCTTTTATCCTCTGCAAAATGCCCCTCTCTCCCTTCCCCCTTCCTCCCCCCCCAGTTCCCTTTTCTCTTTATAAAGCTGGAATTCTTCCAGCCTCTGCTCTGGGCTTGCAAGAAAACTTTACTGTGTAAATTTGCTCTTTGTGTTGGGAGTCCTTTGTTTAAACAGCATTGTGAGCTTGCTGGGGAGGGATGGAAAGAGGGGGAGCTGGGAGGAAGAATTTGAAAAGCCCTGACCCCTGATGAATAAAATCCAGCACATTAACACATTCTTCAATAAATTCATGATTGCAGATAAGGTGGGAGTCCCCAGGGCCGGGCTTTTCATTAACCCCCTGCTGTCTAACCCAAACAGACGCAGTGTTTTGTTAGCATCCGAGGACAAGCAGACCCCTTTTGTGGCCAAGGGGCCGAGCGCACATGGGGAGATCTCCTATAGGAAGCCAGGTTACAAAATGGGACTCTATTTCAGAACAAACTCCTTTTGGTTATTTTGATGAGATTACAGAAGGGAAAAGGCTTTAACAAGGGGCTTATTGAAGCTAAGTAACTGTTCTGAATACAGTGAGGACCAGGGCAGAGAACATATGATTCCCAAGTAAATAGGCGCCTCTACAGTAGGGCTGAAACAACAAAGCTGGACATGGTTGGTGTGGTTATTCTGTGGTGTGCAGGGATGCGTGGAGGTGGGAGCACGTGCGGGACTCCTGCGATAACCCGCGCGGCACTGCCGGCGTGGTCAGCCTGGGCACTGCTTCCCACCTTATTTGTTCTTCTGAATGGAAAGTCTACTCAGAAATACTTTGCTTTTGTGGAGATCTATCCCTTCAAATGCTTGTCTTGCATCCTAGGAAGGTCTTCTGCGTTGTTTATTAGAATATTTACATTTTTCAATGGTCTTGTACTCCCAAGTCTTGGTATGTCCGGTAACTCGTCGTATCTTTCCACCTAAAGAAATGTATTTTGGGATGAAACCCAGAAAAAACAAGGGTTTGTCTCAGGTTCCTGCTCCCCACCAGTAATAATGCTGTGCCTTTCTCAGACTGCCCGTGTCCCTGGGAGTTCACACACCCAGTGGGAGACTCCAAGCCTTTCACAGAGCAGCTCATGCCCAAGTCAAGTGAATCCTGGCCTTTGGGAACGAACCCAGGCGTTCCACGTGGGACCCTGGCATTCTTGCACACAGATCCCTCTGCTGTGCGCCCCTCCTGCAGACGATGCCCGCTTGCATGTTGTACAGTGGCTGGAGACAGGGCTTCTGTGGGCTGGAGGCTGCAGGCAGCATCAGCCCCTGCCTTCTGACTCTGCAGCCCTGGCCGCCTTCTAGCGCTGCTCTTCTGGTGTGCAATTTTACTTACGTGTGGTATATAATTTCAAAATATTTCCTGTTGCTGCCAATTTTGCTAATTTCCATTGAAAATAACTCCTCTCTTTTAAGGGAGCTGAAGGTGCTCCAGACCGGACTGCGCTCCTGGCACTCTTGGCATCGCATCTCCTCTCAAAAACGCGAAGGAACACCATGCGCATTCGTGGTTGAACCTCCCCAAGGAAAAGAGTGAGGAATGAACCAACTTTCCCTGCAGGGCCTTGGGTACAAGAGCCATTCCTGCAGCTCCAGAGAGGCCAGCTCAGTCGTGGGGAGGACCAGCAGCCTGGCAAGGCTGTGGGGGGCTGTAAGCATTTGGGGTCAGGGAGATCTTGGAACCCCCTGTGTCTTGGCAGGGCTGGGAGTCACTGGATTTGGATCTCGGCACTGCCTGTGCCCCTGCGTGTGCCGGGTAGAGCATCAGGCTTCGTGCCGCACTCCTCTCCTGCTCTGCTGGAGGCCCCATGGTGATGTTGGGGCAAGGCTTGATGATTTAAGCCTGAAATCCCTTGTAACCAAATAGCCCCTCTGCTCTGGCTTTCTCTCCCACCAGCCCTGTGAGCAAATGTGGCAGGAGCTGCTTTTCAGTCTATTTAAAACTATTTGAATTTCCAAGGTTAATAAAGATAGGAAGCAGTGTGATATATTTATAATTAAATCAAGTGATCTCAATTCATGGACCCTCAAGGTTTCTTATTCTTGATGCCGTGAGATTAGGAGTTGGCAGTTTCCCTAATTAACGACGGACACCCTCAGCTTTGAGCTCTCCCTGTGTCTGGCACAACGACGTGGGTTTCAGCCTGGAATAACCCCGGTGCCTCGCGCTCCGTGTGTGAATAACCTCCGCAACGTGTTTGCCTTGTAAGCTTGATACCCCTTATCGAGGCTCCTGCTTACAAGCCCTGCTGAAGGCAGCTCATTGTGCTGGGAGAGAGCTGCTGCTTCAACATCATCTAATATTTCACTGTGGCTCCGTTTTGTGGACAAGAAGCACCTGGAAGAGGAAAAACCTGGTTGGTTGGGTACATAGAGCGGGTTGGCTCAGGCTTTGCCGCGGGTGCCTGTGAATCTCTGCCTTGTGCCAGGCTGAGGGGCATTTCCTTCCAACCACCCCCGGCACCGCTGTCCTCGCAGAGGGAGCGGGTTTAATGTTTTGCACACATGGCTCTGCGGGGCTGACGTGTTTGACTGGAAGGAGCAGTCGCAGCTCCTTCCCATGGAAAATCCATCTGTTCCCCTGCATTCCCTGGTGCGTGGGGTCTCGGGGCGGGGGCGACGGCGGAGTGGGTATTATCTGCCGTGCGCCCTGCGCGGCTGAGCGACGCTGCGCTGCGCTGGAGGTGGTTAGGAGGGGTCACTCAGGCATGTTCCCCTCCATTCCTTTTCCTGCCCTTATTATCTGAGACTCTGCTTTGTAAGAAAAGCCTGTTTTTTACATGTTGGGGCTATGTTATTCATTCCCTTCGGCTGTGCTCCTGCGCTGTGGAGCCCCTCGGAAGAGCCCCTTGGGCCCAGGTGCTGGGGCCAGGCTTGGCAGCTGGGGGCTGCAGGAAGGGTCTTTTCAGGGTGGAGGTCTGGGGATTAATCTGAAGGCAAGGGTGTTGTGGTTTGTTGTTTGGTTTTGTTTTTTTTTTTTTCCCCCTGGAATAATTTGAGTTCGGCTCCTTTCAGGCACTGGTGACCCTGCAGCAGGAGTGCAGAGGGGTGGCTGAGAGGCAGTGGGGAGCGCGCTCCCTTCTCCCCCGCTGACCCCCAGAGTGCCAAGCCCTGCCGAGCCGAGCGCGGACGCCGGCTGCAGGAGGGAGAGCTGCCCACGCAGGGCTGCAAGGGCTCCCAGCTCCAGCCACGCTCGGCTGGTGTCTGCTACCCCAGCAGGGGCTCGGTTTGGGGTTGGCATCCCTCAAGGACTGGGGAGCTGTTGCTCTCCATCCTGAGCTGGCTGCTGCTTGGCTGATGGAAACCAGTCTGGCTGCTGTGGTGGCTGTGGGTGGGTGTCAGCCCTGGCGCTGCCTCCCGGCTCACGGGTCCATCCGTGTGCGGATGCAGCCAATCCACGTGGCTGCTGCGTTCTGGGCACCCTGGGTGCCTCTGGCAGCTCACAATTAACACGTGGCCAGGGCACGGCACAGGTAGCTGCTGGCCTGACAATGAAGGCGTTTTATCTTAATTCAAGCTGTTAAGAAGTATCCCTGTTTCTGTGATTTACAACAGGCCAGGAGACCCACATGGGTCCAGCCCAGTTCCCAGGGAGCGTTCCTGGTCGGACCCCAGCGGGGCCATTACAACCCGTAGTGGGGCTGGCTCTGCCTTTCAGCGCTTTAAAGGCTGTTTGTGTTTGATGGGCTGATGCGTATCAAATGCAATCCAGCTTCCCACTGTCTGCTCTGTCAGCCCCCTGATGTTGGCTTTTGACAGATAAAGCACCCCCTCCCCGAATTTCTGATTTCACACTGATGCACAAACATTCTTTGGCAATTTGAGCCCATTGTATTAAAGTAGTTAAATTCCTTAAGCATGTGCCTCTGAGAACACAGCGGTGTGATGTTCATTGCAGCGATATCGGGGTGGTGGCGGTGCTGGCTCTCTGGCCGTGTCGGGACACCCAGAGCAGTGATGTTTCTCTTGGACTTTGAGCCAGAGAACTGAGGATGCTGCTGCACATACAGACACCCTGATGTCCCTCGCTGTCTGTAGTGCCACCGCAGCGCGTGCATCTGTGCATTCGAGTGAGGATCCTCAATCTTTCTGTGTCTGGAGAAGCAATCCTTGCACAGCCCGAGGAGCCTGGGGTGCGGACCCGCTGCTGTGGCAGTGGAAGGGGGTGAACGGGCAAGTGTTAAAACATCTTCCTTGCAAAATGCCTTTGACTTTATGTTGGACCTCAGAGAAAGCTCTCTGGCCATCCTAATTTCAGCGCGTTGTGGGGCTTGGCTGCTGGATGTGGCCTGGAAGCCTCTTTCCCCACCCAAGAGTGCCTCCTGGGTCCAGGAGCAGCCTGGGAATCAGGGAAAAAGGTCCCAGGAAGGGAAGCAGCTTTGGCAAACGCAAGAATTGAATTGTTCTTGGCTAAGTGGGAGAGCTGGAGGGGGGCACCGTTGCTGGAATCTCTTACGGTTCTGCATCTGATCGGCTAGCCCTTGCCTCAGAAACAACCGCGTGTGATGCAGTCACTTGTGAGTTAAGATTCAGTTTCAAATGTCTTAAGTTATTATTGATGCTTGAAAAGGTTACATCTGCAACTCATTTTCTATGTCATTGACGTTCTTCTCTGACAAATAATTTCAGAAATATGCAGCAAAATGTTTTGGCCCACAAAAGCTGCAGCTCACCAAGTGTGCAGACCACATCTTTACACATTTTGTAAGGAAAAAAAAAAAAAAAAGCTTAACTCCTCATGTGCTCTCCCAGCTCTTCCTGCCTCAGCAAGGCACGAGGCTGAGACAAAGCACTCGCTGCTGATAGGACCGTGGGGCTGAGGCAGTGCCCGCTTGGGTGATGCGAGGCACGGACCCTCCTGTGTGGCCTCCTCCACTTCTCTCCACCAGGGCTGGCCACGTTCCTCTCTCCAGTGCTCCGTGCATGGTGGAAACCCAAGGGAAGAAAGTGTGTAGGTGACCTGTTCTAGTGACAGCCACATCTTTGGCTCTAGAGAAACATGGGGAAGAAGGGAACACCCCGGGGTGCTGGTCCTTTATAGGTTTGTTGACGCTCAGGCTTTGAAGCGCAGGTGCCACGTGGCGTCAAGACATGGAAGAGTTTTGGACATCACGCAACCAACAAAGCAGAGAGAGATTGTGAGGATTTTGCTGGCATAGTCAGATGCTGTGCTTGCCACTGCATCTTGACGTGCTGCTCGTGGCTGTGGCCGGGCTGCTCTGTTCCTCCGATCCCAGGCGTGCTCCTGGCAGCCGTACAGCGGCAGAGGGAAGCGCTTTCACCGGACTTCCCAGCTGCTGTCACAACGTGGTAATGATTTCAGGGAGACGTAATCCAGATTGTCTGAATGAGAAAGCAATAAGTGACCTTGGCTTTCTGGTTAATGCTCAGGTGTATGAAGGGGAAATAATAGAGAGTTGCCTCCTAGGAATCATCATCAAAGCCAAGCATCATTCATGTAATTTGCTTTGGAAGGTGGAACTTGTCTTTTTATTTACCAAGCATTGCTGATGTCCAAGATAACATTTATATCAGATGGGAGCTTTTAAAGTGCTGCTCAGACAGGGCCGCTGACCTTCTTCTGCTCTTATTAAATGTTATGCATTTGACGCTCTCTTCTGTTATCTAAATTACCAGCCTGGCTGAGAAAGGTGGCTGCTGTAGCGAGCTGGGTGAGGTTAGATGTCATCTCAGTGCCTCTGCCTGATGTGCCTTTGCAGGCAGAGCTCAGCGGGAACTTTGCTATTGGGATGAAAGCCGTAGCTTAACCTATGGGTGGTTTGAAATAACTTCATTGTAGAGCGGTATCCAGAGTGAAGATGGGACTCCACAGGAACGCTTCCCTTTCCCCAGCTTGCCTTTGTTGTTGCTGCTTTGGTGAATATTAAGAGGGGTTGCTGACCCTTGCAAGCCCGTGACCTCTGTATCTGAAAGGCTGGTGGAGAAGAGCCTTCTTCTCAACCTTGCCTAGCCAGTCTTTCCCCAGCGCTCTTTCTTTCACGAGCGTGACGCTGTGGAAATGTAAGATATGGAAAAGCACCTTGGGAGCTGCCACCCTTGGAGCAGATTCGGTGTGGCTGACCGCTCTGCTTTGCATCCCTCAGGCAGGGTCGTGCCTCCTCCGGGAAGGGAATCAGCAGGCAGTCTGGCTCACATCCTGCAAGTAAGACCTGGTGGATCATGTGGCTGATAAGAAGGTCCAAATAGTGCAGAGGAAACCTGTCAGGGAAGAATGTGGGAGGCAGGCAGCTAAGGGCTGCACGTCGGTGTAAGGAAATGGCATACGAAGCCTGCGGTGACTCACCTAAGCAGCTTGTCTGCGCAGCAGCATTGCCGTGTGCCGTGACGCTCGGCACGCACGGGCTGCCTGTCCATCACTTGCCATCTTAGTGCCTGGTTCTTTCATCATAAAGGATAATACTTAGAATATTAGTTTTGGAGAAGGCAAAGCGTGGGACGAGATTTTAATTTTCCTATGTCTTCCAGTTCCAGGAGCTGTGACACCTGCGTGTCCGTCTGGAGGTTCTGGTTTCCCCGAGGTAGCTCTGGCTGATGTTGGGTGAGCTGTAGCGGGGGTACAAGGCAGCACCCAGCCCAATTCTCACTCTGTGTGCACCCAGGCACAGCACCTCTCCTCCTGCCGACGTGGGAATTTATTTCTTCTAGGAGTGGAATTTGATGAATTCAGTGGAAAGGTTCTGGTTCACTGCACAAGGGGGTAAGGGTTGCGTGGCAGATCCTGCAAAATCCACTAATGCCAGAATGGGCCTTGGCTGCATTGTGAAAGCCAGTGAGTATAAAGCAGTTTTTTTCCTTTTGCGTTGGTCGGTAGCGGCTCCCACCATAACATTTCCCTGCAAATTTGGTGAGCCTAATCATTTTGAGTGAGTTAAGGCTAAACTTATGGTGTGCATAGGTTAACCACAGACCATTCGGTGTAAAATCCTCTTACTGATTGCTTTTATTTCTATTGTCGCTTGCAGGTTGAAGGCTTCCGTAGAAATCAGTCTCAGGAACACTGATGGTACCTGAGGGGAAGCCCAGCCAATACCTCCTGGGAGCACAGGGCACCCTGCCCCGAGGTCCAGGCTCATGCGATGCCCGGGCTGCCTCCTGTATGTGCTCTGTCCCCCTGTGGATGCAGCAAATCCTTGTGCCTGGGGGTGGCTGCAGGTAGGATTGTCCACATCAGCCCTCCCTCTGTGCAAACCACCCACAGGCAGTCCTGGCTGGGTTTTGCTTATGTGCATTAAAGTAACGGCTGGCTCCTAGACGGCTCTGGAGAGCGGACCCTTCGTTAGAGACTGATGGTTACAGAGCAGCATTTGGAGAAGCCGCCCTGACCTGGAGGGTGGCCAGGGTTCATCAAAGTTAAGCACTGATGCACTTTGCCTTTTGCTTGATGTGCTGGCAGGAGTTTTCGCCCTGGATATTAGGGAAACCTGTGCTGAGAAAAGTTATAATAACTTATATTAATTGTGTGAATGGCTTTTTTTCCTCTCAGAGGTATGGGTAGTGAGTAATTGTATTGTTTATTGCACTTAATGGGACATTAATCAACAGCCTTGGAGGAGCCATTGTGCTCCCAATGGGCTGTGCGTTCTGCTTATTATCTTAATTCCAGGTATGATGTTAATTATCGTATAAGCTCTAGCAGCATCCACTTTCTGTAACACCCATCTTCACAAGCTGTAGCCTCACAGGATGAAATTAAAACAATACCCTTTTTTTCCCTCTCTTCCCATGCACTGCAGCAGGAGCTCCCATTGCTGCTTCTTTCTGAAGCTAAACTTACAGGCTGAAACCTAATTTACTGTTTTAGACCAGCCCCTCACAAAGACCAGAAGGATGAATTGTTATGCCGCGGCATTGCCTCTGCCAGCCCCAGCTTGTGGGACCGAAACAGGAGGTTTGGTTGATAGAACTAGGAGCAATGGGGATAAACTGGAGAGGGGCAGATTTAGACTAGACATAAGGAGGAATTTCTTCACAATGGGTGTTGGGGAGGCCCTGGCCCAGGTTACCCAGAGCAGTGGTGGCTGCCCCATCCCTGGAGGGGTTCAAGGCCAGGTTGGATGGGGCTGGGAGCCCCTGATCCCGTGGGAGGTGTCCCTGCCCATGGCAGGAGTGGAACTGGATGAGCTTTAAGGTCCCTTCCAACCCTAATTATTCTATGATTCTACTGCTCTGCCTTTGCAGAAGCCTGGGAGGTAGCAGCTCTGGCTTTGTGCTTTAACAGTTAATCATTTCTTTTCATGTTTTATGAGAAGGTGTCCAGTGAGACAAGACAAAAACTTTAAAATAAAGATAGATTGTAACGTAATGATAGCAGGCTGTCTCTTTCATCTCTATTTTGAATGCTGTTCATAATGACAGTAAATATTTGTCCTTCAGCTAACAGAGGTTTCACTTAAGAATTTCTAGCCTACTGGATTACTGTAATGTGGTTCTTGTATTTGTATTTTATGCTTGTATTTTTTCCATCTTATTTTGTTCTTGCTCTGCGGTGCTGAGAGTTTGACACTGCACCATCTCCTTTTCATGTGGAATCACGTCTGCACAGTGGAAATGCACCTCCTGCTCTTGCAGCTCAAGCTGTGAGATCTTTTTGCAAAGGAGGCACGTCACAAACAGTCTTTCACGAGGTCCCAGCTCCATCAGGTCTTGAGATTCTTTGAACTTCTCTCCCTTTGGGGATCTGTGCTTTGCTGCCTAAGAACTGTCAGAGGATGTTACTGTTTGCCTCTGTTTGGGGAGGATGTTCCCTAAGATGTTTTTCCCATTAATCCAGCCGCATTAGGAAGCGCAGTGCAAGGCTCACACTGCTTAAGTGAATCTGGTCTTGGTGTTGGAGCCCTCATGATGGACAGTAATGAGATGCTGAATGGATTTGTAATGAAACCCCAACCGGCTGAGTGTGCAGGGTAGCAGTAGAGTGGCTGCTGTAATCTTTCTGCTTCACAATTATGTTAGCAGCCACGAGGAATTTTTAATGTTTCATGATATTTAGGCAAGTGTTGTTTCTAAAATCAGGCAAAGCATCTCCCAGGCTTCCTCCTGTACCGTAGCTGTCAGCATTTTGGAATCAGTTGATATTAATTTTGGACGCTCGGGGCTTTGTTTTTATATCGTGGTGCTGAGCACGGTCGGTATGTCCAGATTTACTGTGTAAATTCTCCTTGGTGAAAACACAGTTGTTTCTGCCTTAGCTGTCTTCTCAGAGTATGGTGTTTAGTGGACGCCTGTAAGATAGATGCGCTAACGAAGGGGTAGGATTTTTCAAGGAGAAGGTGCTGGGGTTGAACTCCTCTTGTAGGCTGTTCCGTTGTCAGTCACCATCCCCTCACATTCTCTAGAGATGTCTGACTTCATCTTGTCTGAGACGGATTTAGCTTTCAAGTACTCTTGACCCTGAAGACTGCTCCATGTGTTCCGCCTGCTTCCTTTTCCAGAATCATCATCCCGTTAAGCTTTGGATGCTCCTTTCCATTCATTGTCCCCATCTCCGTCCCTGTCCCCATCCCCATTCCCATCCCCACCCATCCCCTCGCAGGAGGGTCTGACCTTTCCTGTCTGCACACAGGCATTCTGGAGGAGGGGAATTAATTGAAGTGGCTTGATGGATTCTTTGCTTGGATGTTATACGAACTGTATCCTCAAAGTAAGAGGATTTGCGATCTGCTGGTGGGCTGGGCTCAGAATGGCTGCTCATTTCCCCCTGTTGTTGAAGCTCTAAATGAGCTTTCTGGCTGTAATAAGATCGATGTGCACAAGGGTTTGATGGAGCTAATCACAAAGAACGCTTTTTCCTACCAGAGCAAACGATGCGAAAATGAGTGTTGGGTTTTAGGGCTGACCTCAGCTCCTGGCAGATGCTGGTGAGAGCTGGGTGCTCGTGGGTTCTCAGCCTTGGTGCCACATGGAGCCACGACTGGGAGTAAGAGCGATGCTGACCTTGGCCATGTGGCCCGTCTGCCTGTCCCAGGAGGGTGACTACGACCCCAAAGGGTCACGAGGGGATTGTGGTGGTGGTTTGCCCGGTTGAGGAATGTGGAAATTTCCCCCCAGTCTCAAATTAAACTTTTACACTTTTCTGAACAACTAATTATAGTTCCCCTGGTATTCTTGAGCTGAAAGAGGGGAGATTGAGATGAGATCTTGGGAAGAAATGTTTTGCTGTGAGGGTGGGGAGGCACTGGAACAGGCTGCCCAGAGCAGGGGTGGCTGCCCCATCCCTGGAGGGGTTCAAGGCCAGGTTGGATGGGGCTTGGAGCCCCTGATCCAGTGGGAGGTGTCAGCCAGCCCTCCTCTCTGTTCCAGGGGAAAATATCCCTCCTGGATGTTTGGTTTTTAATTCTGGTCATTTCTTCCTAATTTGCAGAGTAGGGGCAAGATCAATAGCGTCACTTTGTAAACTGGTGATAGGAAACATAATTAACAGTGTTAGGGCTTTAGCTAATAGTGTTGGTTAGGAATCCTAAACAACCTAATTTGTGATATGGCTTTTGGCTGGGGATTTGGCTGCCTCGATCGGGTGAAGGTGGCAAGCGAGACACTTGTCGCTTGTTCATAGCTGGGAATATGGATTAACCTGAACAAAGCGAATGCGTGTGAAGCGTATGTGAGATGCTGCTGTTGCGTTGAGGCACGAGTCCCCTTCAGAGCCGTTGGGCAGGGAGTTTAAGACCTGCATGGGGAGCACAGAACGCGTGCTTATTTGTGTTGGGCAGGTGGTGGAGAACTTCTTGAGCTGATGATGATCTTTGGCAGCAAGTAGGGGTTTGCAGGAGACCGTCTCTGAGGTCTGGGGTTCTGGTGGCCTGCAGGCTCTTAGGAAGGAAGATCCAAGCTGATATGGGTGCAGCTGCCATGCTGTTGTAGGTGATGGGAGAGAAGGGCAGAGCTGGTGGCTGCTCTGGGTGGGTTTTGTGAGCCTGGGGGAAGCCCTTTCTTGCTGATGGCTGGGAGAGCTGGAGCAGTCCAAGCCCCGCTTGGCTCCCACCAGCACCAAGGAGCAGGGCTGGATGGGACCCGCGTGATGTGCCTCCGTCTGTCTCTCTTACTCCAGAGGCAGCTCCGTTGCCCAGCCCCGTGGCCGTCTCCTGTCATGCCCCACGGTTTTATTGGTGCTGCAGCGCGGCGCTGGCTCCTCCACGGAGGGCGGGCAGCGCGACAGTGGGGCTGTGCCCCATTCTTTGGTGGCACAGTGGGGGACAGCCCCGGTTGCTTCCATGCTGCTGCCTTCTGGGCCTGGATGTGACATTTGGCTGGTGCTGCGAGGCCACCGGGACTGTGCAGCTCTTTCTCCACAGCTCTTTCTCCTGGGGCACAAATTCCATCTCTCAAAAAGCACTTAATAAAATAACAATGGCTTGAAAGGAAGCAGGGAACAGAGCGGCATCCCAGGGAGAAGCTGGAGAACCTGTGAGGAGCGCAGGCACAGAGCTGCTGGATTCTCCTCTGGGTGGGAGCCTTAGTGCTGCCATCCTTCCATTCCCTCTGCTCGTTCCCACTTGGTGATGGTTAGTAGAGTGCTTGGTGCCAGTAATCCTGGCTTTGGGAAGCAGAACCTCAGCCTCTGATTTATTTGCATGCTGCAGCGTGAAGGGAGGGGAGGTACTCGAGCTCTTCCTTGGACTGAAACGGGATGGGGACTTTGGGGAATAAATAACGTGATGACACCAGGGCTTATATGCTTGTTCAGCTGCATTGATTTCATTCAAAGGGTCTCGCAGCTCTATTGATCTGGGTCTTTCTGCTACCTGCAGAGCCTGGCGAGTGGGAGGGCTGCTCCCAAACCATAGGAGTACATGTATGATATTTTACCCAAGCTTCTTGGTTCTCTGCAAACAGCTGCTCCGCAGCTCTGGGGTGTTTGCTCAGGTGCCTGGGTAGGGAAAGAGTCTCCCCACAGAGTGCTGTAGTTAATCCTTGCTAGCTGCCTATTACAGATGGCAGGGCAAGAACCTCTGTGTCTGTTTATACACTTCAATCGCTCCGCTGTAAAGGAGCCAATGCACAGGCTAACCTAACAAAATCAACAGTAAAAAAGACCCTAAGCACCCCCATCCCCACGCCAGACCAGGCTATTTCCCACACGCTTGGCCCATGCCAGAGCTCCTTGCCCGTGTAATAAGGGACGAAGCAGTCTTCGGGGTCACTCACGCTCCCTGGCTGTGCCAGGCGTTATTCACCCCCGACCCTCCTGACTAACCTCCTCATTCTTAACCGGGGGCTCTGCTCTTGTCTCTCAAGGGCTAAACTTGTTAAAATGAATCACATTTGGCATATCTCCCCGTGGTGCCTCTCCAGATAAAAGTGGTCCCAGCTCGCATGCTCTATTTCTGTTTTGTTTCTGTATGTGACAATTTTCTCTATACAAAACCCTCTTTTGTCAGTTTGTAGAGGAGATTATGGGCAGACAAGAGCCCGCCTTTTTTATATCCATCTTGCGCTTTCTCATGGCTGCGCGAATGGCATTGTTCGTGGCCAAGGAACAATGACATTTTTCTGTTCCCATATCTGATGTGATTAAAGGAGCTGCGGAGCAGAAGTTACACTGAAGATTATAATGAACAGAGGAGACCTTGCTGCTGGATGGGAGATGGAAGGGAAGACTTCAGCCCTGGACTGGCTTCCTGTAAAGTAAATACCCCTTTTTTTTTCTAATCTCATCTGAAATTATGCCCTTGATAAAGAGTAAGTGGACAGAGTGCAGCCCTCGAGCGCTCTCCTGGCTCCAGAGTGACTTCACGTTGGGCTCAGCATGGGAGCAGCCACCCTTGCTCCCCAGGGTGCTGCCTGGCTGAGGGTGGAAGAGTGCTTTTAGATCGAAAAGCTGAAGAAAAAAGCTTTGCCAGCAAGCTGTTAGCCCTCTTAGGAAGGGCGAGGGACTTGCATTTACAGATTTCTAGCTGAAAGGGACCTGAGGCATCTGTAAAAGAGCAGGAGGTGAGAAAGCTGTGTCTTTGTCTGGGATAAGGCCTGGCATCCTTTCCTTGAAGTCCTTAACATCAAGAAGGGTCCTTCTGGGAGGTGTTGAAGAGGCTTGGGAAGTGATGAGGGATTTTAGCTCTGTTTCAAGAGGGAATAACTGTACCAACTATGCTGTCTCTTCTTCACCCACTAGCGCAGGAGCCTTGTTGCCAGGTTGCAACCTGATCCATGGAGGAAGAGGGACTGGAAGAGGATCCGACTGGTGGCTATTTCAGCCTTGGCAAGGTGGAGGAGCATTCCATGTCTCGGTGCTTGCCCTCAGCTGACCAGCTCATCCTGGCCAGGTGCAGGGGCGTAACAGCACGGTGCAGGGGGGTTGTGGTGGGCAGGGTGTGCATGGAGCAGTGCCCCTGCACTGCTGAACCAGGGAAAATGGGATGCTGCATGCTCGTCGGTGGGAAGGACCTCTCTCCTGATGGGTAGAAAAATCTTCTGAGAGTCTCTTCTCTGTGGTTCTCTTACCCAGGAGCCCTTGTCCCTCTGAATTACCTCCTCTGCGCAGGATGGCTGTGTGGAGGCCAGCCTGAGGTCTGGAGGAGGAGGATTCATTTCCCACCTCCCTCAGATTTGGCCCATCACCTCCCTAGTGTGCTGGGGGATGTTCAGCCTTCACAACCTTTCCCTCTCTTTTCCTGCAGCTGGCATTGTCATGTACTTTGTTATTGATATGTAAAACCATGGCCCCTTTGTAGCCTCCCAGGCACTTCTGCATCCCAAAAGGCGGCTGGTCCCAGGCTGTGGCTGGCTAGAGCCCTGCTAGCAGATGCTTTCAGTGCAGATGGTGGAGCAGGTGTGGGAGCAGCAGTGGCCACAGCCAGGCACCACTCTCTGGGCTACCCCAGCTGCTGAGCACCAGCGTGATGAGTCCACTGATGGGGGCTCTTGGCAGCAAATCTCTGAGAACCATGAGCAAAACTGGTGGAGGGGTAAGGAGCTTGCCAGCACCCAAGGATGCTTTCCATCCAGATTGATTTGGGAGCCCTGTCCTTCCTTGCAAGGCATCACTGATCTATGTTCCAGTGTATCTCCCTGATCTTCTCCTAGATCTTATTCTCCATGCACAGAGCTTTAGGCTGCTGTTGGTAACTGGGACAACACACAGAATATGGAAAATACCTGGCCAGGAACTGATCTCGGCATCAGTGCCCCACGGGCTCCAGATTTCAACCCCAAAAGCTGGGGATTAAGCGGCAGCCTGGGGAAGGACCAGGCTGTCTACATAAGGAGCTCAGATCTGCTGCTGTTGTGAACACGTAGGGTACAGGGGAAGCTGTTTCCAGCCTGGGGCTGCAAGAAGGGATGGGGTGAGTGGCTTTGTGAGAGCTTGTGGGTGCTTGTACTGAAGGCGAGTGCTGGGTTAGTGTGCAGAGCAGTGACTGGTCTGTTTGTGTGAGGAGGGGCATACACAGGAGCACGTGGGTCTGCAGGCATCCAATTTACAAGACAGTCTTTTAGTTTTATTTTGGTTTTCAGAGTTGTGGGAGAAGGTTGCCGAAGGTCTTTCAGTGACTGGCATCCTCACACCGCATTAGTCATCCTGGAGCTGGCGTCAGAAGGACACGCTTTGTATTGCAGTTGTGTTCTCCAGTGCACTTGCTGTTTGCTGTGCACATTTGTTTTTCCTCTTGATAACTTCTCTGTGGACTCTTGCACCAAAAGCAGTATTTACCAATGCATATTCCATCGACTGTGTGATGCTGAGACCTATGGCTGGAATACTAAGTGGTCTCTGTCACAAGGCATGGCCTGGTTCTTGCAGGAGGCTTGACAACAGCGTGAGCTCCACCTCTGCAGACCCTGCTGGTGAAGGCCAGGGAGCTGTTAAATCCTGTTTCCAAACGCTTTTGGGTGTCACCATCCGTCCTGTGCCTGGGTCACTTGCCAAGTGTCTGAGGCTCCTCTCTGCTGCCTGTTGTCTTCCCAGGAGGTGAGGTTGGTGAGAGCACAGAAATAGTGTGTCCAGCAGCGATGTTCTCAGCGTGCCACCATGGTCCATGCCCACCACTGCCTGTGCTTGTCTGGCATCACTGTGGGACTTGAACTGCTTGTAAAGTTTCCAGAGCGGGGATGTGAGCGCGTGGGTTGGCTGGATTTGGATCTTATTTTTCAATGTGACTGTCTGGAAGTTTCTCTTGCTCAGTGTTTTCCTTTGTGTTCATGGAGGCAACTTTAATGACTGCGTCTGTATAAACTGGAGAAGAAGGTTTATAAAGAATCAAGCTTCTGGTGACAGCTGCTGTTACCACGCTCAGTGTTGCATGGCCAGAACAGAAGGGATTTCTGTCCTGAGATCCATATGCTCTTACTAGGCAAAAAGAGAGGTGGTAGGGTTGCAGCAGGCAAGCTGCGGTGGCAGAGGAGACGTGATGGTGAGGAGGCTCTATCCAGCTGTTCTCGCCTCTGCAATTCCCTCAAATGCATCATTGACTACGTTGGCCATGGCAGTATTCACTCTCTTCCCTAGAAGAAGGAAAAAAACCCACAACCCTATTTCTTTTTCAGAGAAAAACCAATCCTTTGCAAGCTCTTTCCACAGTACCCGTGGTCCTGTATTAGCACAGGAGGGGTTAATCCTGGCTTGAAAGAGGCCAAGCAGCGCAGTATGTAACATGCTAAACTGGAAACGGTACCAGAAGGGAGAAAAGCTTTTCTACCCACAAGGTGAGGCAGGAATCAATGAATCGAAGACACAGGTATTTCATAAAGCATGTGGCAGGAGGCGGCCCTCGGATTACTAGAAATAATGTGATATATTAGCCCTTGATTTGGCAGAGTCTGCCTTGTACTAAAGAGGAGGAGAGTGTAAATTGTGATGATTTGTGTAGAGTTTCTGACGTGATCTTGGCAAAACAGGGCCATCTATGCAATAAATGCACTTGATCGAAATTGTGCGTGTTAATTTCTAGATGCAGTTTTTTCTGTGATTAGAGAGGTCTTGGGTGGACACTAGGAGATCTCTAGGATTAGTGGCTCAGAGCCTGCATGTGGAACAGGAGGTCCTGTGTGCATTTTTTCCCTAGAAATAGAAAGATATGATAACCCACACCTTTCCTGGGGAGGCTGCAGCCCTCAGCCGCGGTCGGTGGGCTCTACGCAGGATGCTTTGAACACTTAACGTAACTTCCCTGACTGTAATTCTTTCTCGTCCGTTATGTCATTGGCTCTGAGTGTTCCCGCTTCGTATAACACTGCAAAATCAACAGTTGAATTCAGTATGACTGAGTAATTCACATGGCACAGGTACTGACAGTGGTAATTCAGCCTTTAAGTTACAATCATAAATTTCCACGGCATGGCACTGCCGAGGGGGTGATGATTTTATTGGGCAGAGCAGAGTCACTCGACTAATTAAACAGGGAAAGGAGCATTGGGCTGCCTGGGGTGCAGCGCAGCATGGCACGAGCCCGCTCAGGGCTTCGTTAGGAGCTGCTGCACTTGCTCTGCTCCTCTGCAGAGGTGATGGCTCGTCGGGCACTGCCTGGACCCGGGCAAGAGCAAGCACCGTGGGGCTGGGGGCTGCTCAGCCTTGGGTCAGGGTGAAAGCAAGAGGTGGGCAGAGGGACCGAGGGTGGATGTGGTGATGTCCTGGTGGTGGCAACCATTACCTCTGAGGCCAGTCTCCAAGGCTCAGATTTACAGGGCTGACTTAGTAAGATAAGAGATCTGAATTTCTGTGTCATCGGGTCTCTTAGTGCTCCTCTAAATCATAATAAAGTCTTTAAACAGTTTATAATCTGGAATTCCTAAGGCTAAACCATACCTCTTGCTTTCTGTTTTGTATTTGGAAAGACCAGCTTTGGCCATCGTATTCTCTGCTGAGCTCAGCTGTGGCTTTATGTAAATACACGAGTAGTGAGCACCTCGAGGTGTGGGTGTCGAGCTGGGAAATGTGATGCCTCTTGGTGTGCTGTCTGAGAAGTGGAATGAGGGCAAATGTGAAGCAGAAGCTTGGATGCTGCCACGTGTGTAGGGAGCCAGGTGCCTGGTGGTCTCTTGGGGGCTGTGATGACACTCTGGGCTTCTGGAGACCCTGACCAGCTCAGAGCTGGTGCTGTTGTGGATGCCACTGGTTAACCTTGCCTTGGGGCATTGCTGGGGCATGAGCTGAGAGGTTTTTCTGTGTGACTCAAGAAGTGGGAAATGAAGGGATTGCACTGGTCGCAGGCTTTATGGGGTACCTGGGACCTGCCAGGCAAGCAGGGGCTCCCATCTGTGGCGAGAGTGCAGCGTGAAGCTTGGGAAACTCTCTCTGCTCAGCCCAGGCTGGTTTGCCAGCTCACAAGCAGCTCCTGCCTAGTTTGCAGAAGGAACCGCACTCGCTGGTGATGGGGTTGGTGCTGCTGTGGTGACTGGCAGGCATGGGGGCGTCACGCCAGGGCCCCCTCCTTGGCTGAAAAGTACAGGTGAGGCTGCAAGTTACTGAACCGTGGGAGGGGTTTATGAGCCAGACATGCAAGAATGGTCCAAAGTTAGAGAAAATGTATTTATTACAACACTTTTCATGGGCAAGTTATCATTTTGTCAAACTTTATTAGAGAAAGTAATTAATGGGCTGTAAAAGGTGCTAGTGCATAGCCAGTAAAAGAGCTAGTCCTGTGCAAATTGGCAGTTCATAGATTTATGGTTCCTTCTTTCCCCATTTATTAATATGGAGAATGCACATGAAGTGTATTATATGCATGGGCTGGTGAGCCCTGGTGTTGGTTGTGCTGCTGTGGCCTGGCTGTAGTGAGGGTAGGGGGGGAGCGGAGGGGGTGGCAGGGGCTGCTGGGAGGCGATGGCCTTTTCCTCCCTCCCCGTCACCCCCCCAGGTCGTGGTGTGTCTGCATGGCGAGTGGTGCTGGGGCTGAGCTGTGGCAGGCAGGCTGCAGGCTGTGCCGCGCAGCGAGGGCTCGGTGGCTTCGGAGAGCTCTGTGTGCCCGGGATGGGCATCTAGGGAGCTGCAGGGAAGGAAGAGGAGGGAGGAAGGTGTGCTGTGTTCCAAAAGAGCATGATGTAGAAGCTGTTGCATTGCTCCTGAGGGTGATCTGGGCTTGTGCCAGGCTCGAGAGGCTGGTGGCACACTCTCCAGGCTCTGCTGCCCATCACTACCTGGTGGCAAACACCGTGCGGTGGCGAGTGGGAGCTCAGCTGCAAACTGCTCCCCGATGTGTGCCCGTGTTCTGTGTGTGCTGGTTATACAGAACCGTATGTCGGTGCTCCTGGTCTCGCTGTTTCAGGGTTGCGTGGGAGCTGGTTTAGTTTAATGGTAGAGATTCACGATGTTCTTGCAATTGTGATCCAGGCGTATTCAGAAGAGCTACAACAGCAAAACTAAACTCTTCTGCTTCAGGTTGCTGGTGAAGATGCTCATTATAGATAAGCAGCAAGCAGATTCGGTGCCCCACTGTCCTCTTGCTGAGCGGTTAGGGCAGAAGATTTGGCAGCTTTCAAGAACTGAAGAAAATGGTGCAAGCTAATGTAATTTCCCAAATAATTTCACCTTTTCAACGGTAGGTCAGGATTCTGGAATATCAATTTCTAGATACCTGCTTCTCAGTGTTTACAAGCAGGCTCCTTGCCTTATCTCCAGGCAGCACAACCCCTGCGTTAGCTGTGGTGATTCCTATCCTCTCTGCACGGCTCCGCTTCCCTGGGTGGGATGTGCTGGGGGACAGAGTACAGCGCTGATGCAAAGAAATGGGAAGCGATCCTGTTTGTTGGACTTATCTAAGGATTTCTCTTTCAGATGTTTAAAAGAATCCCCTGTGATACTTATCTGCCTGTCAGATGGGGTAGACTGTCTGGGCCAGTTACAGAAACGGATAAAACAAATAACAGCCAAGAATGCTTTTACTTACACAGTGAATGTGGAAAATATGATTTTAGTGTTTAGTGGTAGTAAATGAGATGTGCATGAAGATCTGAGCAAATGGTGAATTCTTTCCCTGCCCTGTGGCACCCAGAGGGATGTTTGGGAGGTCCTGGATCTGTCCTCTCAGCTTGGCTGCCTTCGTTACCTGCCGTGCTGCCTCTTAGCACCTCTGGGCCAGGACGGCACGTGCAGATGGGTGAGAGCAAGCTCCTGCCTGCAGTGAAGGTGCCTGTGGTGGGTATATCTGCCTCTGGGCTCTGCTGTGGCTGTTCTCCCTCTCCGAGACCTCCGCAGTTGCTGCAGGGCTGGTCCCAGGTGGGCAGCATGGTGCTTGCTGAGCTGTGCTGGGACAACCTTTGCCTCCTAACGAGAAGGTTTGCAGCTTGCTGGTCTTTGCCCTTTGCTTGGCACATGTCACTGCACGAGCCAGCACCGGCAGGGCACAGGCTGCTGTTCTTCAGCATCTCTTCATGCAAATGACCACCAAAGATTTGGAAAAATCAGAATACAGGGAGCATAGGGTGCAGCCTTGCTGAGGTGAGTTCCACATCCTTGCATGGGGCCAAGCCTTGGTGGTTGTTGTACCAGGATGCGTGGTGCTCCAGACCCCCTCGGGCAGCAGCCGCTCACCTCTGAGCTCGGGAAGAGTCTGGCCCGGGAGGTCACATCGGGCCACGGCAGCTGCTGTGTGTGTGAACCAGGCTGATGGTCTCGCTGCCAGCTCTTCCCGGGGTGGCTGTGGCACACGGACCGGGGAGGTGGTTTCTATTCTGTGCTCTTGGCCCGGCCGGAGCCCCTGCCTGGACCTCTCCTTGCCCTGCGGCTGACTGCTCTGCCAGCCAAAGGTCCCTTTCTCCTTGGCCTGATCTGCTCCTGTTGCAGCTCCGTGCCTGGTGTCTTGTTTTCTCCTGGGGATTACGTTAATACCATTGATTGGTTTGTTTTAAATAGCTCTGGCTGCTGGGTCATTATTACTAGATGCTGATGCATAATTTATTGATAGAAATATTGGCTGCCTGGTAGAGGGGCATTGACTTCCACCTCTTAACCCTTCACATCTTGTTGTTTCTGTGGTCTTGGAACACCCAGCTTTTTCCAGTGAGGGTGATTTCATTTTCCACAGGCTCTCTTCTCTTTTCCCCCTTTGGAAGGGGGGACAGGCAGGTCTGCATTAGTGGCTGCCTTAACAGCCAGGAAAAACCAGCGAGGTTAAGCGGCTGGGTTGAAAGCAGAACACGTGTTACGCCTGTGAGTGGCACTGGTTTATACTGGTCTCGTGTCTCCCATTGCAGAGCGCTCCCCACGCCTCGGCTGCCTTGGTTTGGGATACCTGGCGGTTTGCTTGCAGAGATGTGCTGGGAAAAGTCACGTTGCCTGTTGTGAGCCTTGGCCGGACGAGAGTGGGATGGGGCTGCTTCCCTCCAGGAGCTGAGCCCAGCTGCTCCTGCTGCTGAGCGATGCTGCCAGTCCAGCACAGTAGGGACGGAGCTCCGTCTCCAGCCAGAGCTGGCAGTTTGCAGGAAACCTATTGGCACAGGTCAGGCTGCTGGCAGAGTCGAGTGCTGCGTTAGGGAGCTGTTGGCCCGGCTCGAGGAGCGCCTGATGTTTAAAAGATCAGAAACATGAAACCAGAACTAGCCAGTGAAAACAAGGGATTTTGCTCAGGCTCCACAATTGCTGCCTGCTGCTCTGCTTCTGCTATTATCGCACTTCCTACAGTGCCAGGAGCTAATCCAGGCTTCCCTCTGAGCTGCATGGAGCTGCTGAGCCTGCAGCCAGCGTTCCGCTTACTGGCAGGGTCCTTGCCCTGAGGACCTGGGACAGGCTGCTCGGTCACGTCGGAGGAGAAGCTTGCCAAGGCAGCGCCGTCCCGTCACCACCCTGCGCCAGACACAGAGGGTGAGGTCTCGGCACACCTCATGGACTGGCTTTTGCAGTCCCAGCAGCTCTGCAGCTGTGGGCTCCTGCAGATGTGGCGTGCAGCATGGTAGGGAAACCACCCGAGTCCCTCAGAAGAAACCTGAGGGGCAGGCACGTGTCTGAAATCTCTTTGGGACTTGGCGTCTCCCACTAAGAACTCCCAGTGGTTAAACCTCTCTCTGAGGTCACCTTGGCTTTCAAATCAAAGTGATTCTATGAGTTACTTTATATGAATTATCTGTTGAACAATCCAGGATCAAGGTCTTTTATTTTCTAGAAGTCTTACCCCACACCCCCCTCCCACCCAGAGACACCAAAGTGCAAGTTTTCTTGCCATCTGTCTGTGCAAGGGAGCACCCACCTAACCCCCCAAAGAGGAAGAATAAACCTGGAGCTTACGCTCTCTCCAACCAGGGAATTCCCTGGCTGCTGCCGCGTTCCTGGGTGGAAGAGGGGTGTCCTTCGGTGATGGGAGCACCTCGTGGCCAATGTCCTTCAAACAGGACTGGCTCCCTGGTTCACACAGGTGGTTTTTTCATGGAACTTCTGTGGAAGAGACCTCCTGAACCTTTCTAAGCCCAAGCACAGACTGCAGGGTGTTGGGTTGCTGACTTTATGGTTCTGCCTTCCCATTCCAGTCAGCTGTGACCAAACCTCTGCTGTAGCTAAAGCTCTTCTGAGGAGATGCTCATGTCCTGGCAGGGACCATGAAGTGTCTTGCAGGGAAGTAAGTGCCATGGTTCTTGCTTCGGTCTGTGGAGATGAAACGAGTGGCTACTTTCTCTGCAGGGCATAGTCAAATGTCTTTTATCTCGCATTATCCTGGTTTTCTCTGCAGTGCTGGCATTCATGCAGATCCTAATTTCTGTGTCCCTTGCTTCTGCTGCCAGCATGGCAAAAGTCTTGCAGGCATCTCTCCAAGCACGTCCTTCGTCTTGCCTCATCTTGCGTTGATCAATAGGCTCCTCGGGGCATGCTGCGAGCTGTAGCCTTGCTGCTGTCAGAGGGGACCCACCCATGCCCACCCTCTGCTGTGGAAGGAAGGCGACCAGATGTTCCTCATGGGCTCAGGAGACGGGAACATGGAAACAAAGCTTGGCCAGCGTTCACGTCTCATACTGCTGGTGTGCTCTTCTGGGCCAAGGAATGCTGCTAAAGCACAGCATGATTAAGGGCCTTACAACACTATTGTGCGAGGACTTCACTAAGCAAGCCTGGAGTAATCCTCTTGTGGGTTCAGCGGGAAGTGTACGTACGTCTTCTCCACCAGACTTTGGCTTTGGACTGGGACACGCATGTTGACGAGATGCGAGGGTATCACAGCCCAGGTCTGAATGCTTTCAGAGCTTCTTCTGAAGACCCTTGGTACCCTGGTGTGCCAAAAAAATACTCCAAGGCTGGCTGTTTGCATGGTGTCTGGTGCTCCCAGCTGGAAGAACGGAAGGAGGATGTGAATATGAGTAATTATCTTTAAAAGTTATCCAGATGTACTTGCTGGCCTTTCTTTTGCCTACGCCAAACTGGTTTCTGTCTTCCTTGCTATAGGTTTGCAGTCTTGGAGAAAATGGATTTTTGGGGAGTGAGGGAAGGAGAAATCAATGAAGTCAGATGGTAATTTCACAACTGGAAACATGTGAAATATGTCTCATTTAAATGGCAGAGCAGCAGCTGGCCCACTTCTCTGGTGTCTTTCTGCTGCAGTGCAGCGGTGGAGAGCATCGGTTGGGGCATGAGGAGGGCAGGGCATAGCCCCTTCCGTGGGTGCTGCTATCCTGGCTCTGCTCCCTCTTTATGAAAGAAATATTTAATTTTTTAAATTTTTTTTTGTTTGTTCCCAGTCCTCAGGAAACTTAATTTTAAGCTTCCCCAAGGTTTTTAATTAGTAAGTTTGTTAGAGCTGATTCAGGCTCCTCTCTCTCCTCATGCAGAGAGGGGACAGTGCTGCCTTTGAGCTGTGCCCAGGTGGGAGGATGCTCAGAGGGTGGTCAGGCTCTGCTGCCCTGGGGCCACAGGGGTTATCGGGTGGACTGATGGAGGATGATCCATCCTTCCACTGAGCTGAGGTGGGAGAGGCACTTAGAGGGGCAGGGTCGGTCCTGCACGGGTATCTGGCAGGCGTTAGTGTGTGAGGGGGCTTCTTCAGGGACAGCAGAAGCAGTTTGCATAAAGGAGAGCCATTCTAGGCTGGGGTTTGTTGTTTGTGTCCATGGGTGGCTTCCTACAGAAACGTCTCAGGAGGGAGTGAGCTTTGGCTTTTTCTCTGCCCCTACTTAAACCTCTTAGCCAGCTTTCCAGCTCAGTGTCAGGCCAGGGACTCCTTTAGCACACAGCGTTCGTTCGCAGTGAAGCCTCTGGCAGCTGTTTTCTTTGGATGCGTTCCCTAGATCAAGAGTCAGCACATGCTCACCACGAGACCTATTTGGTAATGGGTTGGGAACAGATAATCTAAGACTACTTTGGTTTGCGTGAGGACAGACTCAGGCCCAGTTTGTGTTTGGATGCCCCTCTGGAGCTGAAACCTCCTGTGAGGTTCAGTCATGCAGATAACTGGTCAGACAGTTCTCACATGGACATGGATGTGCATGTATCTGATTCCCTGTTTTCTGCGTGATGACGACCCCTGTACCGTGGATGAGGTGGGAGGAGAAATGGAAGAAATTCAGTCATTCATAAAAATGGATAAATATATCCATGTTTAACGTGCCCTTGAATATCCTCATACCTATATCTTGCTTATGTGTCCTAGAGAAACAAACCTCTGCCCAGCTCCTCTGAAAACTCTTGCTTTTTTCCCGAAGCCCATCATTATGAAGAGCTTTGGAGATTTTGACTGAAGTCACAGCATGAAAAGTACTGGGGAGCCAGATTTGGTGGCTTTCTACGGTGGGTTACAGCGTTGGTGAATAAGGGAAGAACAACTCATACCACCTACCTGGACTTTTGCAAAACATTTGATGTTGTCCTGCGTGACATGCTTGTTTCTAAATTGGAGAGACATGGATTTGATGGTTCACTTGATGGATAAGGAATCGGCTGGATGATCACACCCAGAGTTGTGGTCAGTGGCTCAGTGTCCAAGTGGAGGCTGGTGACGAGTGGCATTCTGCAGGGTTGGGATTAGGCTGGTGTTTAACATCTTTGTTAGCAACGTGAACAGTGAGATTGAGTGCTCCCTCAGCAGGTT
This sequence comes from Phaenicophaeus curvirostris, assembly GCF_032191515.1. NCBI lineage: Eukaryota > Metazoa > Chordata > Aves > Cuculiformes > Cuculidae > Phaenicophaeus > Phaenicophaeus curvirostris. Next base: position 1,544,292 of record NC_091408.1, read on the forward strand.
TGCTGATGACACCAAGCTGTACGTTGTGGTTGATGTGCTGGAGGGAAGGGGTGCATCCATGGGGACCTGGACAGGCTGGAGAGATGGGGCTTTGTGAACCTCATGCAGCTCAACAAGACCAAGTGCAAGGTCCTGCACCTGGATGGGGCGATCCCAAGCATAATTAAAGGCTGGACAGAGAATGGATTGGGAGCAGCCCTTAGGAGAAGGACTAAAAGGGCTACAGGAAAGCTGCAGAAGGGACTTTACAAGGACTTGCAGTGACAGGACAAGGGGTAACAGGCTGAGCCCTGTCTAACCCATTTGGGACATGGCCCTTGGTGTGAAACAATATAGTGATGCTCTTTCAAGGGCCCTTCTCTCCCTTGTGCTACCCAGATGTAAATTCATTTTTGCTGGCGTTGTCTGAGTGCCGTGACTGCCAGTTAAATCAATTGAGACAAATCCCCTTTATCTTAAGGAAGAGCTGAGCCTGGGCTGGTTGTAAAGTGAAGGAAAAGGGAGGTTCTGCCACGTGGGTTCTCGCAGCCCCAGCCCACCCTGTGAGCTCAGAGGCTGCAAGCACGCAGGCAGCTGCAGGTGAACGTGAAGTGGAGGTGGTTGTAATGATGCCACTTCGCCTTGAGCTGCATTTTACCACACATTTAATGCAAGAAATATCTAGCAGTGATATCTTTGTGAATCAGACTCCTGTTTTTGAGATGATCCAAGGACAAAGCTCTTTTTCAGGTAGGGATGGAGGTGCTGTGCTGCCTGCTGGCTCTGCCTGCTCTCCGCCGGGAGGTCCAGGAGTTGCTCAGAGAAGATCCAGCTCCAGGAGCTGCTTTACAAAAAGGAAAAAGATTTCTGTCTGAATACCCATGCAGCGTTTTGTACATTCAGCCACTCTGATAGCAGAAGATTGGACATCCCTTCCGCACGGTGCTGCAGCTGAGCTGTGTGATGCCCAGGATTTGCAGGTGCTTAACAGAGGAATCAACTGCTCCTGTACCAGCAGAGATAGTGTGGAACTGAATACATGTTGTCCTTACTGTGTGCTATTCCTATAGAAGAATAATCCATAAATCAAGATATTACAAGGCTATTTAGTGATTCTTCAACTGTTATACATGTGTCAACAACAAATGAAAGAAGCATTTGATAGCATTAGTCCATGTGCCAGGAAATCCTCCTGGTTCCTCTCCTTACCTAAAGAAGGGGAGACCTAAGGCTGTTTGGATTAACGCGCTGTGCTGCGATGCTCCTGCACAGGCAGCGCCTTCTTCCCAAGCACTGCCAAGAATTCGCTTGTCACGGCGATCTGTAATGTGATTGCAGTGGAAAATAACGTGCAAATGTTTAGCCGCCTCTTTTTTTTCTTTTTCTAGAGGGGAAGAGATCTTGATTAAATGGTAATTAAGAGTGTTTTGGACAACACGGGGCAGTCTCTCTCCCAGGTGCTTAATAAGTGCCAAGGCTGTTGAGTGAAGTGTTTATTTAGCATAGTAATCACAGGCGGTTATTGCCAGGCTCACCAGAACCAGTCTTTTGTCTGTGTCACCTTGGGTATGGCATGCTGCACGCTCTGTCCCGGTGAGGGCAATGCACGGATAGAAAAGCCTCCTGCCCATCTGCCTTGCAAGCTGGGGGCTGCCTGTGGTGGTCTTCCCCAAATACCGTCCTTCAGTGCTGCCCCTCGCAGTCAACAGACATGGAGCAGCCTTGCTGACTCCTCTTTGCCAGGTTCTGGTATGTGTCCTCACCCACTGCTCCTGGGTGGAACCATCCCCTCCAAGCAGGAGATGCTTCCAGTGTGTGCTTTGTGGGTCTGACTGGTCCCTGCCGCGCTGTGATGCAGACGTAGATGCTGCCAGGACAGGTACTGGATGGGGATTTTTCTCTAGCACCAGGGTTAAAGGGTGGAGAAAGCAGCTTGCCTTGGATTGCTGGTATTTTTTTCAAAGATGCTGTTTGCATTGATAGATTTTCAGATGATGCTCTAGCAAAAAAAAATAAAAAAAAAAAAAATCAATGTCCCAGTGATTGTACCAGGAAGGGCAGTCGATGGGTGAAAAAGCTGCAGCAGGCGTATTGGGAAATGGATTTTTTTCTGCCCTCCAGACATTAACTTGAAATTCTTTGAAATGAGGAGAAAACAATCTGTGTCAGAAATGAAAAATTAAGGAGGTTAATGTGGTGCCTTTTCCACTTTTAATTTCTTTGAATTCCAGGATGCCCTTGGAGGCTGGTGGGGAGCAGCGGGATGGGAGAGCTCGGTTCCTGAGCCTCGCTTGGTGGGCTCCTGCTGCTCCTCCAGGCTCACAGCATCCGTGTCGCTGGCAACAGGGCTGTGAGGTGTGAGGTGCCCAGGAAAGCTGCTGCCCTCGTGGTTGTGCAAGACCCGTGCTGCTGGGTGTGTGAGGAGCAGACGGCGAGGACACGTTGCAGGGTGAGCTCGCTCCGAGTGTTGCAAGAGCTGGCTGTCTTTAGAGATCAGCTGCATGACTGGGGTCGTTTGCTCAACAGCGTTAATAAGCAATGATTTATAGTCTTGGAGGAGGAAAGCGGGGTGAAGTGTTTGGGCAGGGAAGTGCTTCCTGCACCAGAGATGCTCCCAGTTTTCTCTAAGGCCACAAGCTGGTGTGCACATACGTGTAGATGAACACACGCTCGTGTGCCTGTACACACACACGTACGCTCCCAGGCAGGCAGCGCTCCTGGTCAGGGCTCTCCGAGGGGAAAGCCAAGCAGGAGATTTCATGCCGTTGTTTTTCTACTCCGGGTAATTGTCTGTGCTTCAGCCTTTCTAAACAAAATGCCTCTTTCTTTCCTGTGGGGACCACTTTTCCCAGTCCCTTGGGTGGTCTCTTTATGCAGGTTTTTATCCGCTCTGTGGTAGGCTAGAGGCAGCTCTCCAGAGAGCCGGAAAAACCTCGGGTTGCTTTACCCTATTGCGGAGGGAAAAAGTGAACTCCCAGGGTCTTGGGGTTGGGAAATTAAAAAGCAAGATGAACATTAAAAAGAGACGTAAATAACGGGAGGCTTTTCATCCCCACTGAGCTGTGGAGGGGTTGGTTTCTCCGTGCCCACAGAGGTGGTCTGCGTGAGCCCTGCCGAGGCCGGGTGGATGCGGCCACGCTCTCTTCGCAGAGTGAGTGCCCTGTTCTGGGCTCACCCACGGCTCCTGCTGCCTCCACAGAGGGAACTTTCTGATCCCTGGAGCTATTTGCTGATGTTCCACCACTGGCCCCACTAAAGACATAGACTGAAAAGCTCCCTGGATCCTGCTCCGGCAAGGGGCCAGGCAGAGCAGGCTTGGAGATGCTGCTGATTTTGCTGGCCGTGCATTATCTGCCAGCAGATGAGGGCTTCAGATGCATTTCTAATTTGGAATTATTGCACGGGGTGCGACATGAGTCAGCCCAGCAAGTCTGCACAAACACCATTTGCTTCCAGCCCTTCTGTAAACCTCAGCGTCTTTGTGTGGGGCTGACTGCTGAAGCCCCGTGGTGTTTATCCAGAATCCTGGGGGGTTTCAAGGCTTCCTCACCCCAGGAAGCCTGTGGACCCCAGTGCTGAGCATGGGGAAAGCTTGGAGGTCCTCTCCTGCTCCACCAGTGCCTTTCTCGGCTCCAGGCGGGTCTCATCATGAGAGGTGTAAAGGGACCATAGTGTTTGATGGCCACACGTGGCCAGAGAGGAGAGAGGACCAGACAAAACTAATTACGCTGTTAAGATGCTGCAGAGATCTTTGCATGTGTGTTTTAAATATAATGAGTGCTGTTCTAGTCAAGCCCTGTTTTGCAAAATAGTAAAATAAACCTCTCAAGAGGGTAAGAAGAGGAGAAGGTGGCATGAAACACCAGCTTCTGTGCAAGGAAGGCTGCAAGAGCCTAGGAAAGGAGTGTTGTGTTGGCCTGGGGTGTGAGCCAGCTGTGTATAGCTGCGTGTAGAAGGCAAAAGGTGATTAGAAAACAATTAACTGCTTCCTTACACTGCAAGAGCTAAGGGTGTGTAATGAAGTTAGCCAGCAGTTTTGAAACTCGAGTACCTTTAATAACCTGGGGTTTAACCGTGTTAGTGAAGCTAATGGTTACGGAATGCTGTAGAAGCCAAAGCAGATATGGATTCCAAAGGGAGTTCCTGGGACAAAAGTCCATTTGTGGTTATTGATGATGGTTTGATACACAGTTTGGCTCAGTCAATCCCTCAATAGGTAATCATGAGGGTGTTATACTGTCCTGGGAAAAGGAGCAATCTCCTGGATCCAGTTTCTTGCATTTTTTTTCCCCAAAGCATTGGGATGGGCCATGGTTGAGGCTGACCCTGGCTGGACAGAGCCCCTTCCATCAGCCACGGGGTGGAGGCTGCAGTGCAGCTCCTGCCGTGAACACCCAGGGCTTGGCAAGGATACCTGGAAAGAAGGAGTCGTTCCTGTCTTCACCTGAGTTGGCTGAGCTATGTGGGTGTAAGCAAGGGCAGGATTTGGCACATTAAGTTTATAACGTGGATCTAATTAAGAGAAGATGTGTGTTGTCTCAACTTCACTAGCGTTATTTATTGCGTTAACTAGAAGGCAGAGGCAGTGGCCACTTCGTTTCTTCCCATCTGCATGAAAGTTTATCATTCGATTCATTTCTCTTTATTTTAGCTCTGCAGAAGTGAAGAGGAAAATCACCGGAGTTAACAGTGAGGTAGCAGGGAACAGCGAAGGACATATGGGTATGTAACGGAAGCAGATGGCCTATCTGACTAAACCACATCATATAAGTTTATGAGTCAGGCAGGTGCTCTTTCCTGCTGTTTTATAGTGATGTCTTAAGGATTTCCCTTTTGATATACTAGGGCAAATCGTCAGCCGAGCCCTTCTCTATCAGAGGCTAATCCAAAAGTAAATCACTCCAAAGCAGCAGGAGAGAGGTCTTGCAAGGCACCCACTATAGAGATATTCTTTTGTTATAAATCATCGGAGTCGTGTTCTTAAGAGATTATGCTGGGAAAAGCAAACAGTATAAAAAGGTCAAATACAAATAGTAAAAATGAAATAGTTTGTTGGTTTCTTCTGTCTGCTCGGGGGAGAGAGACCACTGAGCCTGGGAGAAGGGATGATTCTTCAGTCTCACTGGAGCGTGGCTGGAGGCAGGGATGGGGCTGGGTGGAAGCGGGCAGCAAGGGAGCTGTGCCAAGCGTGGAGGCAGGACGCATCCAGAGCGATGGGCGTCTGTCCAAGAGAAGGGCTGCTGCCCCCCTGCGTGCCCTCTGCACCCTGTGCTCTGCACCTGCCCCTCTGGACCCGGGGATCTGTTCCTTGGTGTGTGGGGGAGCACCCTTGTGCTGGGCAGTCCCCACTGGCTGCCTGCGCCGCGGCTGCTGGTGGTGGCGAGCGAGGAGCAGGGGTTTGCTCATGCAGACACCTTGCTTGTGGCTCTGCTGATGGGCTCGTGATTGCTTTTGGTGGTGTTGTTTAGCCTGGAGAAGAGGAGGCTGAGGGGAGACCTCATTGCTCTCTCCAACTCCCTGAGAGGAGGTTGTGGACAGGAGGGAGCTGGGCTCTTCTCCCAAGTGATGGGGGACAGGACGAGAGGGAATGGCCTCAAGCTCCACCAGGGGAGGTTCAGGCTGGGTATCATGAAAAAATATTTCACGGAAAGGGTCATTAGGCACTGGCGGAGGCTGCCCAGGGAGAGGGTTGAGTCCCCTTCCCTGGAGGGGTTTAAGGCACGGGTGGACGAGGTGCTGAGGGACATGGGTTAGTGTTTGATAGAAATGGTTGGACTCGATGATCCTTTGGGTCTTTTCCAGCCTGGTGATTCTATGATTCTATGATTGCTTTTTTTGGGTGGCCCTCACACAGGGGCTGGGGCACGATGAGAGATTTTGCTCAGCTGCCTCTGGACTGAGCCTAGCAGAACCTGGTTAATGGGTACTGCTGTCTCATCATTACTTGTGCTGCTGTTGGGGAAAACCCTCTCACCACGATCCTGCTACTTGATCAGCCCAGGCATTAAATTGCTTTGCTGCAGCTCCTGGTGTAATATCAAAACTTTAGGGAAATGTAAGTGAAAGAACATGCATGGTGCCGGCCTGCCATATGGACGTGCTGTCTGAGAGCTGGTGGTGATGTGTCAGCTCAGTGGCACATCCCGCTGTGCAGTGCCCAGCGCTTCTTTTTGCAGGAGAGATTTATTCCTTCTGCTTTACTGCAGCCTGAGCCTCTGCCTCACAGGTAGAAAGCACAAATACAGGCTCTGGGCTCTCCTGCCAAGAAGGTGCTCAGCAGTGCCCTTCAGGACTCTAGGCTGTCTCATCAGCTTTGTATTTGCCCTCCAGCATGCCCTGGTCTGGAGGTTGCTGAGTGAAACGAGTATCCTGTTCCCTGGGCTTCCCATCGAAATAAGAGGCTGCAGTTGATACTGCTTCCAGAAAACTGAGAGTTTCTCCTTTGGAAGGTAAGATGGAAACCTGTGTTCCTGCTGGATCTTAGGAATCCCAGCAAACCATCCGCGTGAGCTGGGACAACCCAGAGCACTGACTCCAGCTCTCCTGCCTCCCTCCTGTCGCAGCTGGCCCTGGGTGGTGTTCCTCATGCAGTGTTTTTGGGGATGCTGTGTTTCACTGGGAGTGGAGCTGGTCTTGGTATTTTATGTTTTATGCTCTGTCAGGGGGGCAAGGTGCAGTCACTTGGCAAAATCAGTAAAGAGCTGTGCCGTGTTCCTCTCCAAATCTCAAAGTGTAATTAATAATGTGAGTAAAACCGCTGTAACTGCTGCTGGGGGCCCTGACACACTTTGGCTCTTTAACATGACATCTCTGCATGGGTGGCCCTGAGCTCCGTCTGGCAGAGCAGTGGGTACCGCACATCCCACTGTTGCTTTAAAATAGGTATAAATACTGCTTGGCTGCCCACAAGCCAAGACAATCCCTTTTCCCTGGCATCCCTGGTTTCCCTGCCCTCTCACAGAGAGCTTAATTATAGCAAGAGCCTGGGCTTTGGGGTGTGACCTGTCCCCCATATGCCCCTGATGGGGCAGTGAGCTGGTGTGGGGTGGTGGACAGACGGGGCAGTTCTCTCATTGCTCTCTATAACTCCCTGAAAGGAGGTTGTGGAGAGGAGGGAGCTGGGCTCTTCTCCCAAGTGACAGGGGACAGGACGAGAGGGAATGGCCTCAAGCTCCACCAGGGGAGGTTCAGGCTGGACATTAGGAAAACATTTTTCCCAGAAAGGGTCATTGGGCACTGGCAGAGGCTGCCCAGGGAGGGGGTTGAGTCCCCTTCCCTGGAGGGGTTTAAGGCACGGGTGGACGAGGCGCTGAGGGACATGGGTTAGTGATTGATAGGAATGGTTGGACTCGATGATCCGGTGGGTCTTTTCCAACCTGGTGATTCTATGATTCTATGATTCTGTGGGCTGTGGGGCTCCTCTCTGTGTGGCAGGTCAGGATCTGGTGCCTGGTGGCTGCTGCTGCCTTCCCCTGCTCCGTCATGTCAGATCAGTAGCAGCATCTCCGCTGCCAGATCATGAGCGTGCGCCTCCCTGCAATTATATTTAGGCCGTTGGCCGTCCCCGACACAGACTCGGATTAGGAGTCCCCGTGCTGACACGCTGACAGGTCGGCCTTGTTCGCTGTCCAGTTAAGTGTGCAATTCGTCAGCGCACGAGAGCAGCCGCCCTGCCTGCTCCCGCGTACGTGCTGCTGGGGCTCAGCCCGTGCCCCGCAGCCCCGGCTCTCCCTGCGCTTCTGCAAAGTGGGTCAGACGTGCAGCGGGGTTCGTGCAGCCCGGGGCAGCATTTCCGCAGGGTTGGTGAGAGCTGCTGGGTCTGCAGGGCCGTCGCGCTCTGTCTCCCAGTGAAGCCCTGCGGGCAATGAGCCGCTTCCCTGGGTGCTGCCGGCCTGTCGCATCCTCCCTTCCAGCCTTGGGGTGCTCCTTGCTTCCCAGCCTCACGGGGCTCTTGGAAACCTGGCAGTGGCGCCTGGGTGGCACCACGCACAAGACCCACCAGTGGTGGTTGCAGCAAGTGGTGCTCTGGGAAGGCATGTGGGCTTCCTCTAGCCGAACAACTATTTTTATTCCCATACATGCACCTTCTGGCTCTGGCAGGTAAAGGCAGATTTTATTGGTGGCAGCATCCACCACTCCACGTCTCCGGTTCATGCCGAGAGCAGCTCCAGCACCCAGCGCACTGGCTGCACCCGGCTGCTTGGCGGAAAACCAGGGTAACTTCAGCCTGTTGCAATCCAAACAAACAAGGAGGTCAGAGTCAGGTTGCAGAGACAACCCTTATTCTGGCATTTCCTAACTTCTGAATGCTGGGTTTGAAACACAGAAATAATGTCCTTCTAACAGAGTACTTAGTGTAATACAGTTTTACGAGTCCATGGGAGCACAAATGGTCCCCTTGCTGAGCTTAACTTTTATATCTCTCAAATTGATGAGCGGTTTTTCTTTGAATTCAGCTTCACTTTAAAGCACTGACTGTTTTCTTCAGTTTTGGCCAGCTCTGTGGGTTTCATTGAGACCTCAGGAGCTCCAAGGCAATGGAGCTGGCGAGCTCAGAGGCTGCAAGCACGCAGGCAGCTGCAGGTGGGTGTGAAGTGGAGATGGTTGTAATGATGCCACTTTGCCTTGAGCTGCATTTTACTGCACATTTAATGCAAGAAATATCTAACAGTGATATCTTTGTAAAGCAAACTCGTGTTTTCGAAATGATCCAAGGCCAAAGCTCCTTGGTTTTTTTGACACTTAAATTGCAACCATCTTTACTGAAGTCTTGTTTGACGTGCCATCACTATGTTTCTAGTGAGCAAAAATCCCTGCTCCCTGTTTTTTGGCTGGGCTAGGGATTTGGGGAATGCCCAGCGGGGCCCTATCCTGAGTGCCTGGTAGAAACAGAGGAAAGTCTCCTGTAGGGTTTCTTTCTCCTTTTGATGAGAAACAAAACCAGCAAGCCTCCTCGGAAATAAGATGCAGAAGGTCAAGTTAATGAAGCAAGACTGCGCTGCAAAGTGTTGAAAAGTTGAAGTATGCAAAACTTAACCTCAGGTGCACAACTCTGACTCTGCCCCCTTGTGCATATTCATTAAAATACAGTCTCTAATTACACGTCGTAAGTTGTCTGAGCTGCATGTGTCCTTAAGTACAGAAGTGAAGATTCTGTTGTGCTGTGATGCTGCGGGTGGGTTATTGGTTTGAGGCCACCAGGCTGCTAAAGTTAAAAGCTGCTGCTGTGACATGAGCTTTGCCAGGTGAGATGTGCATGCAGCTTGCTGTGCAGCTCTGGGTGCTGCCTTTGTGTGGCCACAGGTCGCATCTGGCTCCTGCTCTGTCCCCGTGCCTGTGCGCATTGGTGGAGATGCTGCTTATGTCCTTCCCATAGAAACTGAGGAGGGGCTCTTCATCACGGGCAGGACGATGGGGAACAGTGAGGTGGTGGCTGCCCCATCCCTGGAGGGGTTCAAGGCCAGGTTGGATGCGGCTGGAGCCCCTGATGCAGTGGAGATGTCCCTGCCCATGGCAGGGGTGGGAATGGATGGGCTTTGAGGTCCCTTAAGTGAGCTGTAGTGTCTTTATTGAGAAGCTCCCTTGGAGCTTGGCTTTAGGGGCAGGAGGGGGTTAGATAACACATGCTTTTTCTTCCAAGGTGACAGCGGAAACAAAACACTCCTAGGAAAGAGTTAATATCGGTCTGTCTGGAAATGTCCTGATGGAGTGAAGGCAAGCAATGATATTTTATATCATTTTGATATCCGGTCTAAATTAGCCCCGAGGGAAAGACTGTGGCCTATTTAACCCAGCATCTGTCAGTTATCATTATTTTCAGCCAACTTTAGTAGTTTCAAGTATAAAATTTATATCTGGGGGAGGAGAGGGAAAGAGGTGAGTAGGAGCTGGGTTTGGCCACCTCAGCTTTTGTTGGAAGAGTTTGCCGTGGCCTTCTAGGAGTCGTTATTTGAGGTAAGAAACAAATCAGTGGGAACAGCACAGTGGGTGAAACTGGCTGGATGGTCACAAATCGAGAGACGAGTGGAGGGTGGCATGAGGAAGATACAGGGAGAATAATAGAATGCTTTGGGTTGGAAGGGACCTTAAAGATCTGGAAGGGACCTTAACGATCATCCAGTTCCACTCCCCTTTCCATGGGTGTTAGAAAAACTGGAATCTGATGATGCAATATGATGATAACAAGACCTTGAAAGGCATTCTCAACAGTTGAGGATGCCCATGAGTAGGGTAGCAGGCACGACCTGGGACTCAGGAGAGTGTGACCTTGCTGATGAACGCTTCTGTGACTGCTGAGGAGCCCAGGGAGAGGAGGAGCTGTTTTCCCTGGTTGGTGAGATGGTGAGACCTTGAGAGCTGCTGGTGGGATGTAGCTGTGAGCGAGGCAAATAGAGCTGTAGCTGTGCCTGCACCAGCCCACAGGATGGAGAGGACCTCGATGGGCACGCTTGCACCCTTCAGGTGTGTTTTGCTCCATCCCTGCACAGACAGCAGTCGCTGGAGCAGCGTGGAGCCCAGGGTGAGGCACTGGTATGTGCCAGGACCTGCCCTGCCTTGCTGGTGGAGGGAGAGCCCTGCTGTAATTACCTGAACCCGGTCTTGGTGGTTACCAACAAACAGCCATGTCCCTGCAGCGTTCTGCGCGCTGTTAGTTATTAAACAGCATGGGGGGTGTGTAGCGCATTGCAGCGAGGACTCCGTCCCGCCTGGTGCAGACACTGCTGGCTGCAGGCAGGCAGCTAAACAATTTTTTTACCTGCTGTCATCTGAAACCGAGCAGAAACCCTGAACTCCTGATGACTGACTAATGCAATTGCCCTTTTATTTCTTGATACTTCCTTGAGAAGCAGAGGGATTCTGCAGCCTACCACGTCGTAAATCCTTGCTCAGGCTGCAGGCATCTCGCTTGGGTGCAGAAAATGGAAAAGTTAATGACTAGGGAGAAACTCAAACCTTGTCCTTCTTAGCAGCCTTCTCGGTGTGCTGCATGATGTGGTCATTGCTTGGTGTTTTACACGTTGTGATGTACTGGATGGGTACAGAACTTCCACCTGCTGTATGGCAGCACCTTGTGGTGCTTTTGCTTCTCGTAGCAGCCTGGAGTAGTAAGTCTGAATTGCTGGTGATTGTGGTGCTGCCTTTGTCACTGAGCTGAAATTTGCAGATTGCATCAAACCGCTGCTCATCTCTTAACAAAAAATGACTTTAAATTCTCGAGAAGTTAAAACACTTTCTTTGTTCAGCAAGAAGGAGCTCCCCTGGTTGTTTGATTTGGACTCAAATTGGTCTCTTCCCAGCAAGAGGTGGAGAGGCTCCTTCTGTTGCCTCCTGGCGTTCCAGCATCCCAGACCGTGCCAGGCTGGGCTGTGCCGGGCTGCCTCTCCCCCGGAGCCGCCTGGAAGGGTCAGTGGGGAGGGAGTGTGGTGGGTAACATGCTTTCGGGCAGCCAGTGGTGGGATTGCACGCTGCTGGCTCTGGGGTTTCGAGGTGTGCCCGTCCCATTCTTACGCAACCCGCTGAGGTCCAGTGTTGTATAACGCTGTTGTGTAAGCACAGCACGGGCAGGTGTCAGAGCTACAGAGCCCGAGCCGCGCTCTCTGTTGTGCTCCCTGCATTTCCTCACCTGCAGCCTGGAGAGGATCCACCCCAAGGATTTCCCATCCACTTTCCTGGCAGCATTGTGGTGGTGGCTGCTAGAGCTGTTTCTCAGAAGGTGTTGGTGGTGGAAAGGTTGTCTTTAGGCTGGGGATGGTTGGCACATGTGGTTGACTCTTGCTCCTGTGTTTTGCAGGACCTTTTCCAGGGATGATGGTAGATGAGGTAGGGGCCGGGTTTGCCTTTGCAGGCTGTGAAACCACCGGGGTGCCTGGGCGCTGATGAGTGGCTGTGCAGGAGCCTCCTTGTTCAGGCAGGGCTGCCTTGCTCTCTGTTCTCCTGTTTCCAGCTGACATTACCTTGCATCCTGCTGCCTGTAACAAAGCTGTCTGGCAGAGGGAATGCCAGGTCTTCTCCAGCACCAGCACCTCGAAAGGGTGCTCGGAATGAGCTCAGAGGGGAAATGTATCCCCCTGCCTGCGATCACGCTGCAGTGACACTGGCGCAGTCTGGAACATGGCGAGCAGGCTCTGAATGTCAGCGCATTGTTCGTAGCGAGATATGTGTCATGTTGCATTAGCTCAGGCCGACAGCTACTGGTGGGAAAATATTTCTGCGAGTTCCTCGGAGTGCCCCCACCTCCTACAGGCAAGGGCTTGTGCCTGTCGAGGCAGCAGCACAACTCTACCCAGCCATACTGGGGAAGCAGCGAGACCATCTGGTGCCTGCGTACGTGGAAAGTCATCGGAGTGTTGTGTCCAAAGGGCAAGCCTGCCTGTGCTGGTAGCACATCCATGAAGAAAGCGTCTGGCTGTTTAGAAGACAAAGCTCAATTTTATTTCTTGGTAACCTGTGCTCGGGGGAGAGGAGATGGGGTTAGCGTGACTTATTCAGTGAAATGCACCGTGCCCAGACCGAAGGCAGCAGCTGGCGGTGCTGGGAGCTGAGGAAGCCCTCTTGTTCCTGCCCACAGGCCACAGAGCAGAAGCTGGGAGTGTGCTGGGTGGTTCACGAGCATTTAGAGCAGGAGAGAGCAGTCTTCTCTTGTGCAAGTAGCCCCTCAGCGTTGCACAGACGTGTAATGGTGGTATCTGTGGGGGAAGATCAGGCATGGTGGCAGGACATCATAGAATCATAGAATAACCAGGTTGGAAGAGACCCACTGGATCATTGGGTCCAACCATTCCTATCAAACACTAAACCATATCCCTCAGCACCTCATCCACCCGTCCCTTAAACCCCTCCAGGGAAGGGGACTCAACCCCCTCCCTGGGCAGCCTGTTCCAGTGACTCATATGACATCGACTCATATGGAGGGACTGAAGCTGATGTGCAGAACCCAAGATTGAGAAGCATTTTATGATCCTCCTCTAAGTAGAGGGACTGCAGCCCTCATGCCTCCCTCTGTAGGACCAGCTCTTGCTTGAGTGAGCTCATTTTGTAAAGAACTGCTCTTGCTGAAAGATCCCGAGGGGTGCCAGGCTTGGTGCTGAGCAGGCAGAGCCACAGCGTGTGCCGTGCTTCCTCCCCGCGGTCACCTGTCGCTCTCTGGTTCCAACACTCATCTGAGTCAGGTCCAGCCTCCACCACCAGTTACAAGGTGACAATGGTGCAAGCCAGGAGGTGCTGGCAGTGGGTGGCAGGGAGCATGAGGGTCAGCACCGGTCCCTGGAGCTCCTGTGCACCCCTTGCAGCTCCCTCAGGACCCAGGTGATAGTTTGCTGTGTGCTGGTTCCTCCGTGCTCTCTCCCTCTGCCTCCGCTGGCTCCAGCGCTCCTCACCTCTCCGTGGCTGCTGCCTTCAGAGTGCTGCTGGCTCTCCTTATTTTGTTACTCTGGCATCAGCTTTTCTGAGCCTCTCTCTCTTTATTTTCTTCCAATGTCAAAAGAGGTGAGGAGGTCAAACGCTAATGCAGTATTTCTATCCTTTTGTAAAATGTACCTAGCAGACGAGGAGTGTCAACACCGATTTGTTTTTCAAGTGTTTCTGCAGGATTATTTTCTTGTTAAAAGTGACAAGGAGGTGCAGAACTGTCGGCCTTTAGCCAGAGATGTCATCTCGTCTTTGCGTAGGTGAACGGGCACGAGATGACAGAGCACTTTTTTGTGGGAAAGATGAAAAGTTGATCCCCATTTAATCATTTCCTTAAAAACCAGAAGGAGAGCATGCTCCTTAGCTTTCTCTGGTCCTCAGTAATGAGAGGCTGGAGAGAGGAAGAGCCTGTTAGGCCACAGTTAGCTCAGGGTAGTTCTTCAATGTCTGCTGTTGCAGAACTGCTTCCAGTACTGAAGTGATTGGCTCCAGCGTGGTTATTCTTCTATGCCCTTTCCCAGTTTCACTGCATCTTTTGACAGCAAAATCTGATGGTGGTTTTGGCAAAGGCAAGGAGCTTCTCTGCAGTAGTTGGCAGCTTGGATCACGTTGAGGGGGAACGTTCTGGGTTTCAGTTGCACTCTCAAGACTTACCCAGGAGGATGCTCCGTGCCCGTGAGGATGTGAGCGGCTGCCCTTTGGCACACTGCGCATCCTGGCACCAGAGAGACAAGGACATGCTAAAAACTGCACTCTGGTCTCTCAGAGATGGCGTTTTCTGGCCATTAAGGGGAGTGATGAATGACTCTCCACTTGAAGTAATCATTAAGGGGTCTGCTGCACTGTTAAAACTCTCCCCTCCCACCTCTGCCGCATTCTTCAGTGACCCTCCAGGAAAGGGAGTGCTGTTGATTAACGGTGCCGGGTGCGAGATGGAACTGAGAAAACTGGACTTGGCTCTGGTGTGTGGAGCTGAGCTTGTGGAACCACCCTTGGGGCTGGTGGTAAAGCTGGCGCTGGGTTTATTGTCTGGGTCAGCAGAGCGGTGGACTGGAGAACCCAAATGAGCTGGAGACACGGTCGGGTGCAGGAGGATTTGTACCCCTGAGGTTGCCCCTAGTCCACATCTGCTTCACTGGATGCACACGGGTTCATTCTGGCCATGGAGAGGTGTCTCCAGCAGCTGCAGGCATGGTTTGCTCCTGCTCTCTGAAGCGAGATTGCCTGAGCCTGGCTGGAGCCCCTGCGGAGAGAAGCTGGGTGGATTCTGCGGCTCTTTGGGAGGGAGGTTTGCTTTGCTGTGGGTTTTGGGGCTGTTTTCTGGCTGCGGCATAGGCAGGGCAGGGTCACCCAGGCTCTCCCAGCGTGGCTTTGCCTTTGGAGCTTCTCTTCCCCCTGGGTTGTGTCCAGGGGTTTTCTGTAACCGTCAGGTGTGGTTATTAAAGCTGGACAGCAAATGTGCGGAGAGCAGAGCGGTGGCCCCAGACACAGGTGAACTGGGAGCTCGGGTGGCGTCACTGAAAGTGTTTTTCTCCATAAATTCTCCTCGTTTCAGATGGTCCAGCAGGTCAGTTTTGCTGCATTTTGGTCAGAGTAAGAAAAAGAAACACACAATTTTAAGCAGATTTCCACAGTGATGCTTCTGCACACAGTCTGTGTTTTTCCTTTAGCAAAGCAACACCAGGAACTAGCAACCACATC
The DNA here is from genome assembly GCF_032191515.1 of Phaenicophaeus curvirostris. Classification (NCBI taxonomy): domain Eukaryota; kingdom Metazoa; phylum Chordata; class Aves; order Cuculiformes; family Cuculidae; genus Phaenicophaeus; species Phaenicophaeus curvirostris. The sequence goes on from NC_091408.1 coordinate 1,559,379, forward strand.
TTCTTTTTTCAGTAGGATGATGAAAATAACCTCATGTGGCAGAGTGGAATGCTCCTGGCCTCGGCAGCTTTGTGCAGACTCCGGAGCATGGGGATAAGGGGTGCTTGATGAATGCTTTCTCTTTAATTTCTCTTTCCTCTTCAGAACTCGAGTTCTGTAGTGCTGTGGTGTACGAACTGGGCTTTGGAAGAGCTGCGACTGCTTCATTCCTTTGTGCCGGCTTTGCAAACAGTGACCCATTGGAGTGAAAGCTTCCCTGCTTTTTCTCAGCCCCTGTGATGTGTGTGTGCAGACAGGTTGTTAAAATGGATATTTTTTCCCCCCATCAGTTGTTAATACCCCATCACGAAGCCTGCCCAGCCTTAGGACAGCCTTGCTGAAGCATTTTAGCAGCGTGCCTGTTTGTTCAAGCTGGTAATAAACAATTTCCTTACATGTAAAAAACGAAGCAAAGGTAGCTTTTGGAAGAGAGCCAGGCTGAAGCTAGACTGGAATGCTTCTCCCAAAGCCTTTTACTTAAAAATGTGCTTGTAGTCAAACAATTTAGCTCTTCATAAAAAAAAAAACCAAACCAAAAAAACACTGGAAAAACAAGCAAACTGGCGACAAGGTCTGAAATGATCCCTGTAGGGAGATGTCAGACAGCGAGAGCAGACAGAGCAGTGTGAAAGTGGGTGAATCAGTGTATTCCTTTGTCATCACTCCAAGTCCAGATACTCAAAAACTTTGGAGAAAGTTGTAGTTAGAGGAGTAATAAAAAGGCAGCTGACTCGCATGGAAACAACATCAGTGGAATCAATCCATGCGAAAACAAAGAAGGTGAGGCTGCAAGAGAGACTCTTCGAGGGGGGTGGAATTCAGTGTGCTTGCATCTCTGGTGGTGGAAATACGTGTATTAAAGCACCTAACATGGGTCTAGCCTTGTCCAGAAATAAATTAGCAGAAGTAAATAACACCTCTGCTATGAAGACAGGCTGAGAGAGCTGGGGTTGTTCAGCCTGGAGGAGAGAAGGCTCTGGGGAGACCTTAGAGCAGCTTCCAGTGCTGAAAGGGGCTCCAGGAAAGCTGGGGAGGGAGTGATACAAGGGCCTGGAGTGATAGGATGAGTGGGAATGGCTTTAGATTGGAAGAGGGAAGATTTACATTAGACATTAGGAAGAAATTCTTCATGCTGAGGGTGGGGAGGCCCTGGACCTGGTTTCCCAGAGCAGTGGTGGCTGCCCCATCCCTGGCTTGGAGCCCCTGATCCATGGGAGGTGTCCCTGCCCAGGGGTGGGACTGGATGGGTCTTAAGGTCCCTTCCAACCCCAACCATTCCATGATTCTACATCCACCTTCCCATGAGTTCTGGCTTCATTAACAGTGACATCACGCCTTGCTTTAAAGAGCTTTCGTGGTCTTGGGTTGAAGTATTAAAAAAAATTAATAATAAAAATCAAGATAATTCTTTTGTTTGGATAAAACCCCCAAAAACCTAAGAGCCCTGAAGTGACCTTTTATTCTAAGTGAAGGAACAGGCAGGCTGATGGCTTTTTCAGATACGAAGAGCCCCGGCAAAGCCGCCCAAGGGCTGGCCAGCACGGCTGCATGGGAGCGCTGCCGCAGCGCACACTTGGCCCTATTGTCTCAGAGCTTGTATGGACTAGTCAGTGGGAAATGAGGTATTTCCTTTTTTGCAGCTCACTTGTGTTAGAGTGCCGGAGGTCGGATCCTGCCCTGCCTTACACCACGGTAAAGCCTGCGTAACGCTGGGCGTTCGTGAGGTTTACGCCAGTGGATTAGAATCGGATTCCGTGCCAGGTGTCTGGGAGGCTGTGACCCTCTGGGTCTGCTGGGGCATCGTAAGTTAAACATGTTCTGATTAGCCTGCACTGTAAATCCAGCATTTTAATTCCTTCCATATGTAAGATCCAGTCTAATAAGCCAAAGTTTAAGACCATGCAATCTATTTGGAATAACCATATGGATTAGGAGTCAGACTGTGCTTTTCTGCTTCTTGTATTTATACTAATATAGAGACATTGGCGAATGTGCATGTAGCTCATGCTGGAATCCATTTTTAAAAAATATGACACCAAATGGCTTGCATTAAAATATTTGAAAAGCAGTAAAACTGTGAAAGTTTCTCTCGCGCGCAGACACACACATCTGTGAAATGAAGCGTCTCCAGGCAGCACCATTCCTCTCCCTCCCCTCAGGCTTATAGCAGTGGGGCTACAGACCCCTGAGAGGGTGCTGGGACAGCTGAGCTCCCCGCTCGCTGCAGGTCTCCATCCCCCTGGGCCAGCGCTAGCCAAACACACCCCAGACCTCCCAGGCACAGGGTGAGTGCAGCCTTTGGGGCAAGGAGGATGGATCCAGAGCCTCCTCCTGCAATGGCCAGGGCTGGACTGGAGGAACCTGTGGCTGTGGAGAGCCGGGGGGCTGCCTGCAGTCATAGAATCATAGAATAACCAGGTTGGAAGAGACCCACTGGATCATTGAGTCCAACCATTCCTATCAAACACTAATCATATGATCATCTGGGAGGGTGATGCTGGTGGTGGTGTTGTCACCTCCCTGCTGTCGGAGGTGTTCTAGCCAGGGGTCCACCCTGCTGATGCCTTCCATGTGCTGGAAAGAGATCTGAAGGGAAGAGAGGCAGAGCTGGGAGCTGAGCTAGTGCTCTCTTACTGTGACCTGTCATAGAATCACTAGGTTGGAAAGGACCCACTGGATCATTGAGTCCAAGCATTTAAGTGCATCCATCGAAGTCATCAAGGTTTACTGGTCTTTCGCTGCAGCTTCTTGGCTGACTTAGGAAGATCTGCTTCCTCCTGTCTTCCCTTTATCTCATAAGTTTGATTATTTCTCAGTCCCTTTCTTTTTTAGAGTTAAGTTATGGATTTGAAATAGTATTTTAAAGGAAAATAGTACTGCTCTGTTTTTGAAGCTTTGCTCTTGTGCTCAGTAGCGAACGTCCCTCAGAAGGTGGCAGACCTGGCAGCCAGCGTAACCTGAATGTTTGTACTTCATCTGTTGCTTGTTCCTTGTTAATGAAGTGGTTGCTTCGTTATGTTCCTGCAGCTGATGTTACGAGGGCACTGTGACCGCGACAGTGCTGAGGAGATGTGATGTGTGTCGCCAAGGTGAGGACTGTCACTTTGCTTGCTGTTTATTTGCTCTGGCTCTGTCTGGAAGAGGGGGGTGTGTGACTTTTCCTGCCTTGGGGAGCAGCTGTGTGGATGGGCACTGCCTTCCCTTGGGGGCTCAGGGTTTCTCTGGAGCTCTCACTGAGTTTGGGGTGAGCAGTATCAGTCCCTGCTCTTCCAGGGAAGTGCTGGGGCAAGGAGCAGCATCCTCCATCCTCATCTCTCAGCCCTTGGCTTTCTGCGTGGCCCTGGTGACCAGATATGGCCAGGAGCACCAAGGAGCTCCCCTCTCCTCATGGTGAGACACGTTGTGGCTGAGGGTGAGATCCTGCGCTGCTGGTTGTTCCCAGGGTACCAAAAGCATCTGGACTGGGATTACAAAGCAGTCAGCTTGTCATGAGAGCCAGAGTGGGACCCGGTCTGCGCGGGTGCTGGAAAACATTTCTGAGTGGGAGTTGCACTCTGCCATCCGTCATTGCTCAGACGGAGAGGAGGGAGTCAGCGTGAGACATGGCGACTTCTTCCTCCCTGTCTCCAGCATTAATCTAAATGCCAAAACGCAGACCTTGTGGAATGCAGCGGCGCTGCGGAGAGCACCAGCCTCTAATTCCATATGGCACGGAAATATCCCCCAGGTAGCGCTTCACAGACACCCAGCGCTGTCTCACAGCTTGGAGGTTAAAGCCGTCAGCGTGGCTGCTCCTTGCTGCCTGTGTCGGGCCATATTGAGGAGCTGCTGGGTTGGGCTGCCTGGGGTGAGGAGAGAGCCCAGGGAGACAGGGGAGTGCAGAGATGCTCCCGATGCCAGGCTGGAAATTGTTTATTGAAAGGAAAAGATCATATTACACTCAGTTTTTGCTGAGTTTATCTTGGTTTTTATCAGATTACACATGGGATAACTCATCAATATTGTGATCCTGCTGGCATGTAAGTGAGCCGCTGCATAATTCATGGCTGCTGCAGGGCTCTGGCAATGGGAGGCACATATTTAATTAGACACCTCACCATTTGACTCTTCTGGAGCAGCCCTGGGATCGCACCCGTGGAGATGGATGCTGTGGTGGCCCTGCCTGCTGCGGCCCCCGGCTGCCTCGCAGAAGCTGTGCTGGCACGGTCCTCGGTGTCCCAGCTGTGTTGGGGCTTCATGGTGCTGTGTTTTCCGGGGACATCTGACAGCGCAGCCCCCTGGGTGGCACGGTCCCTGTCAGGGGCAGGATGACATAGCCCACTGGAGAGCAGTTTAGCCTGCGCTGTCCTTGGAGGACCTGTGGCTTCAGGAATGGTCTGTGGAGGCTGTGGTGGAAGTGTCTCCTCTTGATCAGGGAGTGCAGGGATAGGATGAGGGGGAACAGTTTTCAGCTGAAAGAGGGGAGATTGAGATGAGATCTTGGGAAGAAATATTTTCCTGTGAGGGTGGGGAGGACCTGGCCCAGGCTGCCCAGAGCAGGGGTGGCTGCCCCATCCCTGGAGGGGTTCAAGGCCAGGCTGGATGGGGCTTGGAGCCCCTGATGCAGTGGGAGGTGTCCCTGCACATGGCAGGGGTGGAACTGGATGGGCTTTGAGGTCCTTCCCAATCCAAACCATTCTGTGATGACCTTGCAGGGGCTTGCTGCACATCACCTCAGTGCCCTGGTGCCCCCCCTGCAAGATGTACCAGGAGATAACGAATGGTGCTGTTGCATGGGAGAAACAGGGGAAATAGCCAATGCCTGGCCCTGTGCAGGAGAAAACTCAATGTGCCCATCAGCTAAAGTGAAATGTGCTGCTTTGACGCTGCCATTCCTCTACCAAGGTGCAGGACAGCACATCCCAGGGAGCCCGTGCTGGGGAGGGACCCTGGGGGTGATGTGCTGCAGTTTCAGAGCAGAAGGGTCTGCAGTAGATGGGGGGTCCCCTGGGGCTGCTGCTCTGCCTTCTCCCTGCCAGGGCTGGTTGGCAGCAGATTCCTTGCACCAAGAGTGCTGAGCTCGAAGCAGAGCCTGGAGTCGTTAAATAACCCTGTAACAGGCAGAAATGCAAAGCAAACTTAGTAATGGCCTGTTAATTTTTTAATGCCTGTATTGAGTAAGAGACAAAGTAACTAATTCCCTTCCCTGCACTGAACAGGTCAATAAATTAGCTTTACAAAGTTCAGAGTGGATATGGGTACCAGAGCTTTGATTCCCGTGCTTCTCATTAGGGTACAGACAACTTTTGCAGCGTTTCCCTCCCTCAGGCAGTATTTCTAGTGATGGAGTTAAAGGAATGTTATTGCCTGTTTCCTCTTCAGTGCCAGTTGTCAATCTGCTCTTGTTGGGGATGTGTCGCAGCCCTGCTAGTGAGTGCAGGCTTCCTGCTCCTGGGTTTGTCTATCCATCTGAGGGCTCTGTCTGTCCTTGTAGTGTCAGTCACTTACAGCCATGTTGCCAAGAGTGTGATTTAGAAAGCTTGGCTCCGTTTGCACGGATCCAAGATGCTCCAATGAGTGGAGATCGTGCTGGTGGTGGGAGAGGAGCAGGTTGTGTGGCGCTGAGCTGATGTGACAGCCGTGTTTTGACCTGTGGAGACAAAGACACTTCAAAGTAGGGCAGTACATTGAGAGTGGTGACGTATACAGTCCGTGCCGTGTGTGTATGTCAGTGGTGACGTCTCGCAGGGCTCGGTTTCCAAGCGTGGGTGAGTCGACAGGAGGCTGGCAGCGGCCAGGCACCCAGGCTGGGCTTTAGGTGGGCGAGCGCCGAGCTGCATCACTAGGTTAAAAGACGCCTGGGTGATCCAACCCACGGGCCCATGTCCATGGGATGCAAACCCTCGGAAAGCTGGGAACCAATGAGTGCTGTGGGTCTGTCTTGGCATCTACCAAGGTCAGGGGCTGAGCTGGGCTTGGTCCTGGGGAGGGGAAGATGTCCTGGCAGAGAGGATGGGTCCTCCCTCTTGGATGCCCTTTGGAGAGTACGTTAAACCATGGTGATGAGATGAAAGGTGTAGCATCTTCTATGCTTGTCAGCTGTAACGTTTAACTCGGAAAACCCATGTTATCCACGAAAATACCCAGTCCTTTGTCAGTGTTTTCGAGTTCAGATCTCAACACCTTCCTGCAGCTGTGAAGACCAGAGCTAAATTACATGTTCATGATAAAGTCTCCCTGAAAAATCTTGAATTTCTCACTCATCCTCCTTTCAATATTGGGCCTCAGGACAGAGGCAGCGGTTGCCACTGCCTTCCCCTCTCCAGGCCACCCCTAGATTTAGATGATCATTATTCTATCCCTGCTCATAATCTCCTTCCCGCAGTGGGCAATGTCCAGAGGTGCGAGGAGTTCTGTTCACTGGGGTTCAGCAGTGGAGCTGGATGCACTGGTCTTTTGTCTGGCTGTGTTCAGGGCAGTGTGTGCATCTCCCTCTTCCTCTCACAGGGTGTTTGAAAATGTATCAGGGATAGTGATTTTTTTTTTTCCATTTTTGTGGTGCTTCCCTCCATTAATTTTCTGGTTGTAGTACATTACTCATGGATAATTAAGAGTGAGCTATTAATACAACATTTAATATTCAAGTGCGGTGAAGAGGAGAGAATAATAAGTCAAGGAATCATATACTACAAGACGTTTTGGTTTAGTGATGAATTTTTTTTTTCTGGCTTTGGCTATCAGAGCATAGTGCTGCTTCCATTTAAGTGTGGTCTCGAGAACTTCATTTATTGATAGAATACAAATAGGACATTAAATCAAGGGAAGTGAATTTGAATTGCTGGCCGTATATACAATTACGAATGGGATTGGCTACTTTTATCTAGTGTATCTTAAGTTAGGAGAATTATGTTAGAGACCACTAAAGAGAGTTTGGAGTGTCTTAAAATTAATGAGATTGAAGTCTGTCTAGGAAAAAAAATTAATGTTAAAATGCAGCTCTTGCATTAGGAATGAAGAAATTGCTTTGCAGAAGTGGTCATGCTTTGTCCAGATGGAGGAATGTGGGTTGGGTATCAAATAAACACGTCTCAGTCTTAAGTGCTCCTCCTTGCCGTCCTGTCCTCACGTGTGGGGATGAATCTATTGCCGGCAGCAGAGATGGGGGGAAGCTCTTTCCCATGTCTGGCTGGGATGGGTGGCCATGAACACAGCCCATCACTGGGTTTCCCTGCCTTCTCGCTTCCCAGTTCCTGCTCCCAGCACTGCATGCCCACTCTGAGCACCCAAGCTTGGCATCTGCAGAGCTCCCTGATGCTGCGTGTTAGGGTGTCACTGGGGAGTGTTCCCCTGTCCCCCAAAGGCTGTAGATTCGGGTGTCCTGTGTCCACAGCGCGGTGCTTTCTGGAGTGGGTTCTCAGACAGCCACGTCTTTGTAGGGGTGCACTGAGGTGTTTCAGACCAGCCACAGCAAGTGCATGGCTTGTACTGCAGGTCTATGCATTCTTTGGAGATGAGGGAGGAGGTTTAGTCCATGAGCGTGCCAGTCTGAAACCCGCAGCGGCAGCACGTACCTGGCCAGAAATCACTGCTCCCTGAGCTCCTGGCTGGAGCAGGGACGTGAGGAGGGTGCAAAGCCGTGTCCTCACAGCACTCGGGGGAGCTGGGATCCCCCAGTGCCACACATCCCGGCCAGGGTGGCCTTGACAGGGCAGCAAGAGCACTGGCACCGTGGTGGGAGTCAGCTCCTCCGAGCTGCATCGGGAGCAATCCGGAGATGGAGCGCGTAAAGATGTCATGAGTCAAGCACATGTAAAGGTTGCCATTTACAAGCAAGTAATTGCAAGAGTTACCACACAGCTGTCTCTGAGACAGCGCAGGATATTGTTATTTATACCCTCTCGTTCACACGCCGCTGGAACACGCATCCCTGCCCCCAAGCCAAGCCGCTGGCAGCGAGCACCACCTGGTACCTGGCCTTAGCTGCCTTCTCCCTTTGGTGAGCGGGGTCTGCAGCCGGAGCAGGGGGGTTTGTCTGTCACTCATGGTGTTTTACACTGGCCAGACTTCGCACACACTCCTGCCCCAACACTTGGCTTCCTTCAGCTGTGCCAGATGCACCTGATCCCATGTGCCTGAACAAACGCCACACGTATGTAAATACTTGTGCATTATTTTCTTTGATGAGCTGAACAATTGGTTCTTCACCTATGGGAAAGGGTAAGTGTGCTTTTGACCTTTCTTCATGTGGGTTGTTTATAGTCAATAATGATCCCGCTAACTGTGTCTGTTCTTTAAGGGGGGGCGTTCTCTCCTATAGGCAGTCTGTGTGCTCTCTGAATCCTAAACCCAAAGTCCCCAATCTCTGCAGGGAGGAAAAAAAAGACTGACTGATCCCAGCTACTCTGAAACAGGGAATGTAATTAAACATAGGCACTGTATTGATTCCCAATTAAGCAGCAACAAAACAAATTATTTACCAGTATAATAAAAATGTTGTCAGAGTGTTGACAGTATTTAGGCACAAAGCTTTCCTGAGTCCATTGTGTGCACAAATTTGTAAGTGTCTTATAAATAGCTGCATTTGTCAATGGGGAACCTTCAGTGGAGCTGCCTGGTGTAAAATTATGTTTGCATCTTTGGACATCAGAGATTGCTCAGCAATTAGGAGACGGCAGCTTCCAGCAGTGAGTGCTCGCCAGCATCCCCTTTCCAAAGGAGCAGGTTCCACACAGGAGTTGGGGCTGAGCAGGGCTCTGGGGATACTGGCATCCAAAGGCTCTTCTGTGCTAGGGACACAACAGAGCCTGCGCTTGGGTAAGCTCCAAGGGTGAGATGGAGATCTTAAGAGGTGTTTTATGTGCAGTGCCAGCATTTAAAGCACTTATAGCATTTAAACCAGGCTAGACTTGAGCAGCCAATATTAGAGGTTCTGTGCCTGCACATCTGGCCGTGCCAGGATGGAGCAGTGCCTGGATGGGCTGCAGCCCATTGCTGGGTTGCTGCTGCTGCCTCCCTTGCCCTGCACCCTTGGGCATGCTCCAAGAGCTGCTGCTGTGCAGTTTCCCCCATCACCACACGTGGCTGTGCTGCTCTCTGCATTTCTGCCTTTTGGTGGTTATGCTGAGGTTGTCCATGGTGAGTTGAGGAGCACAGCAGCCCTGTGCAGCGTTGTGGTGGGTGAATTGCAGGTGAAGCCTGCCAGGGTAACCCTTCTGCTGGAGATCGACGTGCGTTTTGCTGTGAAGCCTTCCAGCTTTGGGATGACGTGAAGAAATGCAGGCAAGATTGTGGATTGCCTGTAAAGAGATGGCTCCGTCATGAGAGAGGTATCTCCTCTGGAGAGGAAATTCTAACCATCTGTGGTGGGTCTGGAGTGCTGAGGTTTGAATTTGCCCTGATGCCTTGTAGCCCTTTGGGAGCAGCAATTCCCAGTGTAGAGGGGCCCAAAGGGCCAGCTGGGAACATGTGTTGTCCTTCAACATTGGGTTTGCCCTGGGCCCGCTTGGCTGCTCTGTGGGAGAGGGACTTGCTCTCTTTGGAATGAGAGAGTCTGAAAAAGTAGAATCGTTGCATCTTTAAGGTTGGAAAAGACCTGGAAGATCATCAAGTCCAACTGTCAGCCCAACACCACCATGCCTATTAAACCATGTCCTGAAGCGTCACATCTGGGTGTAAGACCTGTGCTCCAGACCCTTCACCGGCTTCATTGCTACTAACCCTAACATTGATCCTTTGTTCTCCATGCCTTGGGAGCGCTGCACAGCTCCTGTGGATTCATCGCTTTGGGACACAGGTTTGTTTTCTGTGAAGGTCAACATCACTTTGTGTAGCTCCTCCGTCTCCTTAGGCTCGAACAGAGTGCCAGTGTGGGAGTGCGATGCCGAGAGCAGGGATCTGGGGGAGGGGAAGGTTTCAGCAAACATTTCCTTACCAAAACAGCCCTGACCTTTGCAGGCTGAGCTGTCTGATGCAACAGGCTGAACCTTTCCAGACTCCAGCTCCAACCTGAAACGCTTCAGAGCAAAATTGATGGCCGCTGCATTGGCCCCAGTGTTTACCCCCAGTGCTTGCCCGGCCACTGCTGGAGGATGGAGAGAGGGCTCTAAAAGCCCAAAGTGGAAGCCACAGTCTGTTTTTCTCACTTGTATACCAGATTGGTGTTGACTGATGCCCGCAGGCAGTGACGCTTACCCATGAGGACTGGGTGCTGCGCCGCAGGCAGTTGTGCTCTCTTGCACCCTTCGTCTGGGGAGCAATGGGTGCTGGCATCAAGAAAGGGCTGTGTGGGGCTGGGCATGTGGGGAGGGGGCCAAGTTGTGCTCTGGAGCAGCTGGCATTGATTTGGAGGGATAGGCAGAGGTATTAGTTTTGACTGTAGCTAAGATTCTGCTTTTCTGTGCCCAGGACTCAGACTCAGTTCATTGAATTCAAGCAGGAGTTTATTTGCTGGCACCTACGGTGCATGGGCAGGAGCTGCCGTGCTTCAGGGATCGGCACCGAGAGGGGTCTCTCTGCCTGGCTCCCCCGCAAACCAGGTGTTAGTTACAGAGATGCTCTTGTTTTCGTGTCCTGCGGAGAATAAAATTAAACAACTCTTTATTTCTGAATGACAGCCCGGGGACTGCACTACTGCTCTGGCTCGGTGTGAAGTGGCTTCATCCCAGCGCGGGTCCTCTGGGGCCTGAAGCCCTCAATTCATTAGTTGTCAGGCTTGTAGGTGGATTCTGCATTAGGCCTTTAATTTAGTGTATTGCCATGGGCTACTGACCACATGACACTGCTCAAATGTGAGCAAATCTAACGAGGAGCCGGGACTGCTCTTTAATTTGGTGAGAATAACAGATTGAGCAGGGGCCCAGAGAGTCTGTTAATCATGAAGGAAAACCGGCTGAAACCAGGTCAGCCGGTGCTGGGTCTCGATGTGATGGGGAGGGAGTGATGGAGCACCGCGAGCCTCGGCACCCTGAGGTACCGGCAATCCCATTCTAGCTGTGTTGGGAAGCGCCGTGGCCCCAAAGAGCCAGCAGCCATTCTTACTTTCCCTCTGCCTGTCTCCAGCATCCTGCAGACCTCGAGTGCGAGCATAAAGATTCCAGTATTTGCGTGTATGCTGGGGCAAGCGGCCGCTTGCCCCAGCATACACGCAAATACTGGAATCTTTATGCTCGCACTCGCGGAGTGGCTGGGGTCCCATGGGAAGGTTGGTGCTCCCTGGTTATGATTCCAGGCATCCTCTGTCCCACACACCCATCCCTCCTCGGTCCTGCTTGGAATCACTTGGCGCGATAGCCCTGGAGACGCTCTCTCCTCGCATGGGGAGGTTTGTTTCGCACAACGAACAAATTCACGCTATTCCTGGATGGGGCCAACTCCCCTCGGCGTGCATCGCGCAGATTTATTGCGTTATGTTGGAGTGGTGCCTGAGCTTGGCTGGGTTCTTTAAATCGTCTTTTTTTTTTTGGAGAAGGGTGGGCTTTGGGAAGAGGGGGCACAGAAATCCTCTGTAGTAATTCCTGTTGACTGCAGTGACCAGCGAGGCAGAACTGATCAACTGCAGGCTTCCCTGCTGCTGAACTCTGCCAACAAAGTGCTTACGTCTGCTTTTACACTAATGGGAACTTTATGGACTGGTGTGTGTGTGTCCCCCTCAGGAGCAAATTCCAACAAGGTCAGAATCCAGAAAGTTGCCACTTGATACCGGCTGTGAAGCCCTGAGCCAGCCGGAGGAGGCCAGGTTGCACCGAGGACCTTCTGGGGCAGGAGATCTAACGCTCTCGTGTGCAACTGATAGCTTGGAGGCCTCCCAAACGCCTCTGCTGCTGCCCCGCTGCTGGGCTGCTCCGCTCCCCTCTGTCCTGGGGCCACGTTGCTGGAGGAGCCACGCCAGGAGAGGCCGTCTCGGGTGCAGTAAGGGACCAGCCTCAGCAGCACTCTGCTTTAGGACCACTTTCACCACTCATGCCTGGCACCCGGGGCTGTGACAGTGATGCTGGCATCGAATACAGATGCTTAAGTTCAGATTTGGAGCTGAGAGTGTGTTGTGGCTGAGCAGGGCTGGCTGGAGGTGTAGCCAAGCCAGGGTCACAGCCTGACCTCCCGGCTGTGTTTGCTGCTGTGGTGGAGTCCTGGTCGGGGTCTGCGCTGCAGATCACTCATCCCCGAGTGATCAGCACTCACGTTGCACATTCACACTGGTGGGGATGCTGCTCCAGGAGCAGCGACTCAGCGCGGAGCAGAGATGAGTGCCAGGCACTTGTGCCTTGTACCAAGAGGTGCACAAGGGGGTTTGCTTCAAGCACAGGGGGTAACTGGTGATACTGGCCATACTGGAAAGTGGTGACATGGTGGTGAAGAATTGGCTTTTGGAGACGTGGGGGCGTTATGGGACTAGAGATCCCCATTTCTCTTGGCTCCTTGCAGTATGTCCCATGCTGAGCCATCTGAAGACAGGTGTAGACACCGACTTTCTAGACCCTCTTTGCACATGGTGTCTAGGAGCGAGAGCTGGCTGCAGGGGGGCACAGCAGAGCTAGCGAGCAAGTGGCTGGTTGTCTCCTCCACCACACACAGGGAGGGCTCCTGGGGGGCTCCTGGGAGCAGCGCTTGTGCTGTGCAAACAGGGCTGGCAGGTCTGAAGGCAGGTTTGCTTTGTGACTGCTCAGACTGTGCTAGACAGCTACCAGCAGAGCTGGAAATTGGTGGCTTTGTGCTTAAAGGAGAAGCTTTAATCAAATTTCTGCTGTTACTTATGTACCCTTTTTTTTTTTTTTAATTTCTTGACTATTGGCATATCGTGCTGTTCCGTTTGCATACTTGGAATGGTTTGGGTTGGAAGGGACCTCAAAACTCATCCAGTCCCACACCCTGCCATGGGCAGGGACACCTCCCACTGGATCAGGGGCTCCAAGCCCCATCCAACCTGGCCTTGAACCCCTCCAAGGATGGGGCAGCCACCACTGCTCTGGGCAACCTGGGCCAGGAAAAAAGAAGATCATGAGGTGGCACTGGATGAAGATGGTGAAGGCAGACAGCAGTGCTGCTCCTGCTGCTGGGTATGTGCATGGGCTTGGCCGCACAGCTCTCAGTACACGGCTGTGCTGCCACGAGTGAGTGGGTGCCAGGTGGAGCAGGGCTTGGAGTGCGCTGTGCACAGAGGACCACAAGGGTCGAGCTGGGTACTGAAATTGTGAAATGATTGCTTTAAGGGCGTTGATTTTCCTGATTTTAATGAATGACCATTCCACATGAATGTTTATTAAGGTGATTAATACTTTAATTTGTGTGCAAGAGAGTTTGTAGAAACACAACTTGCTATTACACAAGAGTTGCTGTTCATTTTTCAGGAAATATAATTGGTGCAGACAAGGGCTGCTGAATTGTGTCCTGCTTTGGCAGCTTGGGTGTGAAAGATTATGGATGGTCTCCGATTAGCTGTCTCTTTTTTTAATCTAAGATTGCAGAGGCCTAATTGCTTTGACTTTGACTAAAGAGAGGGTGGTTTTCATAAGGGCATCTGGTGGAGCTGTGGTCTGTCTGTGTGGCCACCAGCCTGGGTCACGGTAGCTAGGATTGGGCCCCCAGCCTCCCCCATACCAGTGTGGTTACCCACTGTTCCACATCCCATGCTGCTCTCCCAGGATGTTGGTTGGATTTTCGTGTGGGATAGTGAGAGAGGCAGGAACATCCCTCCCAAGCACAGCACCTCTTCTTCTTCCTTCACCTTGCTCGGAGCTCTCTCTAGTTTTAGCTCTTTGAAAGAAAACCTCCACCATCCTTTGGGTCCATTGTGGCACAGGGACAGCCAGGAGGAACGTGCTCAGGTCAGGGAGGACAGGAGGCCAAAGAACGGGAATGAAAGAGGCTGTAGGATTGTGGAAGGTGATGGCAGCGAGGAGGAGAGTCTGTCCTGCCCAGCATCCCAGATGGTTCTGTGGGGAGATGGCCCCAGGGCTTCGCTGCTGTTGTCCTTGTCCTGCATCGAACAGGGCTCTGGTTCCCAGACCCCCGCGCTCCAGACCCCTGGTCGCAGAAGTGGTGAGTGGCACCTTTCTCCTCATTGCTGGAGATGTGGCTACCGTGTCACATCTGGTGGGAAGGGTCTCCGCTCTCTGCCTGGTGCTGAGCGTGTCTGGTGATGCTTCGGAGCAGTCAAGTGCTGCCTGTGCCAGCCTGGCTCCCTGTCTCCTCCCTGCTGCCACTGCGGTTTGCTGCCACCGCTGCCTCTAAATAGACTGAAAGGCGATTTCAGGGCAGGCAGCAGTGAATGAATTCTGTTTTTCTCAAGCATTTAGTGTTGCTTTCAGTTTGCTTTGATGATGTCTTCTCACAACCAGTGTAAACAGACTGCGCAACGGGGAGCACTCACATGTGTACAAGAAGCTGCACATGAAAGACAGAGGCATCTTGAAAGCCATAATAACGCTCTGAGTGCCAGTTAAAGGATTTGTCACTAAGAGCACTTTACAGATAGAAAGAACTTATTAACTAGTGTGACTAACAGCTTGCAAGGTTTAATTGATGTGTGTTTGTTGTCCTTTTTATATCTCTCTCCGTCGTCTTCCTCTTGGCACCGATTCCAGCAGTTGCTGTCGCAGGAGCAGCCGCCTCTGAGCCGCCTGAATAGGTACCAGGAATAAAAGCAGGTCCTGCCCCGAGCACCCCTGATCCTGGGCTGCAGTTGGGGCAGCTTCGGGAGCAAACCCCTGCTGTCCGCTTCCCCCCTTCGGAATGGAGACCAGGCTTATTTTCTTGCTCTGGGTTCTGTTATTCCTTCCTAAGTGACGTTGAGTTTTTGAAGATAAAGCTTTTCAATGCATGAATAGTATGGATAATTAATGTTTCTGCCAGCCAGACTACTCATTGCAAGATTGATTGACTATTAAGGTCATAATGCAGAAGCCACCCACACGAAAGAAACAGGCTAATGTTAGACTTCAGCTTAAGCCGAGAGTTGGTCAGCTGTCCATGGTCACAGTAGGGGCTTCCAGTCATCTGTCAACAAGTGATTGATTGATGCGGACACCTTCCAATCTTATTCTGATTATTCTCAGCAGCTTGCCTGGTGGCCATTTTTCAGGACTTGGCAGCACTCAGACCTCCAAGACTCAATGCGATGACTGCATGGGGGGTTAACCCTTTCCTTTGATCTGAAACGTCTTTGTTATGGGCAACAACCGCGGCGTGCGAGGGGAGGATTGTATTTGTGAGCCCTGATTACAGAATACACTGGGAAACCTCCCAGAGATCACAAGCGAGAACGATGCTTTGACTTTTAGACATTTCTAATTGACTCGGCCCAAGTAAAGCTGCGAGCAGAGAATCCATCTGGAGCAGAGCAGATACAGCTTTGTAACCCAGCTTCTTTATCACACTGTTGTTCACGGGCAGTTTAATGTGCCACAGGGTTAACTGTGTGCATCAAGGCTCCAGCAGCAGAAAGGCAAATTCCAACAATTCAGATTGAAGAGAGTTTGGAATTCGAGGGGGGAAAAAAATCAGGATTTGGATGTACTTGTTCTGATGCGAGAGACAATGAGTTAAGGAGGGCTCTGCTGGTTCAGTGCTTTGAATTCACTGAGAAATTTGTTGCCTGGATGCTTTCCGTGTGTGCCCGTGAAGATGACTTAAATATATCTCTCTGTAGTGTTTTATGTACATGTTCTACTTGGTGTGTGCCCACACACATGCCAGAGGGAAAGTGAAATCATAATTATGTATGCTATATTGTGCATGTTTGCAATATATAAACATGTTCTAGAGCTCTCTTGGTTGCAGGCAGGTACTGCAGATTTTCATTGCTTTGTATGTTCTTCAGCAGTTTTAACTGTTTTGGAGGGCCCTGTTGCCTGGTTTCACCTTCAAGTGCAGTTTTCATCCATGGTTTTAGCATTCATAGTGTACCCTAAAAAGCCTGCCTTGGGGAAACGTCAAGAGCCCTTTCTCCTCCAAGAGTTGGATCTTTATGTAACTCAAGTGCATCGTTGCATTTTTATGGTGCAGTCCAAGTGCTGGAACGTAGCAGAGCTGGCACAGAGCTGCTGTGTACAAGACTGTGACAGGAGAGTTGTGTGAAATTGCTCTGGGTGCTGGTGTGTTGGCAGGGATACCTTAGGATTCCGACATGTCCCAGAGGACCTTCACTAGCCCCTGGCAATGGGCAGCCTGACATTTTTCCCATAGAAGATGCTGCAGCACCTTCCAATCTAGAACCCCTGAACGCCAGCCTCTCTCCTTATTATGCAGGGATGGGGTCTGAAGCCAGATGGAGCTGGGCTTCCATAACCAGAACTGAGTTTTGCTAATCCCATCTACTCTTCATCCCTTGCAGCTAGTGATTTGTCCCAGAGCCACACGGATGCCTGCTCAGACAGCGCACCCACACAGCACCTTGCTGACCTTGTTGCCAGCTGTCTCCTGAACTCCGAAGACCATCTCCTGCTGCATGACTAGATGGATTCCCACCGGGACCTGCTGCACTGGGCAGGCTCCCTGGCAGCAGTGCTGACCTGCACCTAGGTGATCACTGTGCCCAGCAGGTCTGGAAGGCTCCCAGAGGGAGGCAGGATGGACATGAGTTTCAGCCAGCCTTTGCCCACAGGCAGGTATGCCACGGTCACACTGCTGGAGAGAGCGAGGCGGGCTGTGTAATGGGTTCATAAGGGGATGCTGGGGGCTGGTACCACTTTGGGAGGGCTAATTTAATTGCGCGAATACCACCAACCAGCTGCTTTCGCAGAGAATGCCTCCCAGAGGGGTTTCTGGAGTGCAACTGCTCACTTTGCCTGCAAAGTGAGGGACCAGGGCTGGGAGTGAGCAACCTGGCTGCGCTTGCTTTCTCCACCAGTGGCCTCAAGATTTGGTGTCCTCATGGTATGAGCCCAGGCAGCACAGCCTCAGGACTCCTCCCGAGGTGGCTGGTATGATAACACTGATGAAAAGCTGATTAATCCTTGTAAGCGAGCTGCTCTAGCTTCCCTCTAGAACTGAAGAGATTACCACTGATTTGTCATCCTGATTGTTTCAGAGAGAGGTGCAATTAGTTTCTCTAATTTAGCTGCGCCTCTCTCTGAGTGGCGTGACAACTGAGATGTAATCAGTCGATGTGCGCGATGGCAGCCACTGATGGTGCGGCTGCGCCTGCCACCATCTCACGCGCAGAAAGTGGCTGCTGAAATGGTGGAGCATCATAGGATGGTCTGAGTTGGAAGGGACCTTAAAGATCATCTAATTCCAACCCCCTGCCATGGACAGGGACACTTCCCATGAGATCAGGCTGCTTAAGGTCCCATCCAACCTGGCCTAAGCATCCTGTGGTTGTGTTTGAGGGACAAAGTCCCCTCCATGCCACGTGGCTGCGAAGCCGCTGGGCAGTGGAGCAGCCTTGGCTCATGGTGCTGACCTGCACAGCAGGAGGGTGTTTGTTTTCACAGCCCACTGAGGAGAGGCAGTAGGGGCAGTGCTGCGGGGTAGCGAGGCGCTTCGAGTCGCGCTGATGGAGCTGGGGCTTGGTGGGGTCTTGCACTGGGCTTGGATGGGGCTCTTGTGGGCACTAGTTGTTCCGAAGGCTCTTGGGAAGATGCAGCAAGAGCAGCAAGCGCTGTACTGAGATCCTCCTAGGGCGATGAGTTGTGTTGGATGTGAGTGTGACGTTACACTGAGCTTTATTACAAAAAAATAAGGGATGGAAGGAAAGGTTTGTTTTCTTCCTCTGCCTCCTCCACCTATTGCCCCTCTTCTTGGCTGGATGCAAAGAAATCACTACCAGGTAGAGGGAAGGGGTGGGGATTTTGCTTGAGGGTTCTCCTTTTCTGTCTTTGCTTTGGAAGAGGTGCAAGGCGGCTCTGGAAAATGAAGAGCTCGTGCTGTATCCCTCGGCAGGCGCAGCCCTCAGCGTGCTGCTCGGGGTCAGCAGCCGCGTCCCTCTGGGCAGAGCACAGGGAACACATGGTATTTCCAAATGTGTCTGTTTTCAGTGAGACAAATCACATAAAAATTCAATTCAAAGTGAACAAAATAAAAGTGCTTTAAGGACAAAATCTGCCTGTGGCTATAGCTTGGTTGAAGCTGTCTCTTTCTTTTTCACATTTGTTTTCTCCGGGAAGGTATTTTGTTTTCGCAGGAGCTGGCCATGCTGGCTAGGGAGGGTCTTCACGGGGTGGCTCGGAGCAGCTCTGCACACTGGCCGCTGGCAACCCCTGCCCCTCAGCCCCCGACCAAGGGCCCTGCAGCTGCTCGGCTCATGTTCCCTGGCCCTGGCGCTCCCAATGTCACTGCAAGGTCATGCTTTTCCCTGGCTGCGTGACTACTGGCCCCTTCGGCTTGGCCCTCAGCTGTTGTCCCCCACCAGGCTGGCAACCCTGCTGCCCCACGGCACCTGGGGACCCTGCACATCGTGTGCTGGTTCAGCTCTGGGGCCGTGCTCTGCACGCTGTCCTGCTGCAGAGCCAGGAATGAGGGAGCTGAGCTGGTGTGGAGCTGAACCTGCCCTTCCATGGCTTGGCCCTGCCTGGGACAGCATGGCTTTGCTCCGTCTGGGTATGTAGCAACACCCTTGGCCATTGCCTCGGCTGTGGTGCGGTGGGAACTAGGCTAGTTCTCTCTTTCTAGGCTGTATTGTAGGTTTCCAGGCTGGTTCTGGTCTTCTAGGCTAAGTTCTCCTAGAAATCTGCTTGGAAGGCTTTAACTGCTGGCTGTTGGTCAGTTGTTCCCTGTGCCCTCAACCCCTGCCTGGGGCTGTGATGTGTCCCCTGCCTGGGGCGGAGGCTTGCAGCGAGCGAGGAGCCGCGCGGTCAGCTCGGCGTGGCAGTCAGAGCACGGCGTACGGCACAGAGCTTTGTTGATAGGACCAGCCAGCTTGGCCGGAGTGTGTACGGGGCACTGGAGTAGAGGCAAGCCGAGCTGACGTGCACCAGTCCTGCACCCCATGTTTTCCGCTTCCCCAGGAGTGTGCAGCGAGTGTGCGTTGAGCGCGGCTCAGTGTTTCCCAGCAGCAGCGCTCCCCCAGCACACAGGTGATGCCGGCTCGCTGCTGCACCCACCGTGCGGTGTCAGTTGATCCGGAGGGCAGCCGGGGTCTTGGCAGTGCCAGGGGGCTGGGCTGGACAAGTGCCACCAGCTGGGACACAGTCCTCTTGCCTTTCCTGGCTTGGGTCAAGGTTGGCCTCCGTGAACTGGCTGAGGGACCATCTCTGGCACAGGGAGCGCCAGCAGGACATTTTCGAGTGCTCCTGCTTCTCTTGGCTAAATATAAGCCCCAGTAGGAAGCCTACCTCTCGCTAGTTTTATGTTTCTTGCCTCTGCCTCTGTGCTTCCTAAACCTGGCAGCAGGCCCAGCTGTCTCCAAGCCTAAGATGAAAATACCCTTGTAAATCCCACTCATAAAAATACCTGCTGTATTCCCAAAACATGCCTGAGATAGCTTCCAGAGAGGATGGGGAGCTAAAATAAGTGCATGAGCTCAGAGCCCCATTTTCCACTGGCCCCCCGGTTCCCGTCGCTGCAGCTCACCGTGCTATGGACTGAAATGGAAGTGCTGGAGCTCAAGGGAGCTTTGAGCTGGGAACTGGACAGGCTGCAGCTCTCCTTGGAGCAGAAGCTGCTGTGAACCTCACGTGTAGCAGTAAAAACTTGTGCTCCGTGCTTACCGGCTGGTTTGCACCACGTTGACAATGCAGCATTGGCCTCAGGAGGGGAAAGCTGAGTCTGAGCGTGGGGTGCAGAGCTGTGGGGTAATGTTTGGTCCCTAAACTTGAGGTAAAGGCCAAAGCTGAAGTGAAATGCAGCTGGAGGCTGCTGTGCCCTGGGAGGCCCGCGTGGCTGGGCTGTACTGGTGGTGCCACCTGCCCTTGGACTGGGAGGCAGGCTCTCTGCTGCAGACCTCGACACCTCCCCGTTGCGCTCCTTGGCGAGCCTTCAGCAGCAAGCACTAAAGCGGAGATCCAAATCTGCTGTGCCTGATGAAAGGTGCAAGCCTGCGATGCAGACGCAGCGGGCAGGTACTGGGGAGGACCCTGTCGTTGGGTGGTGGGATGAGCCCCAGGAGAGGCGCACAGCCCATCGAACAGGGTGTCAGGTACCTGGAACCTAAACCTCAGCCTTGGTCCCTCCTAAAACACTCTGCTGTGGTCCGTGAAGGCAGCGCAGCTCTTTTCATGCTTACACTTTCTTTCCCCCACCCCTCTTTAACAGCCCACTGCTTCTATTTTGATGCCAAAACGTTTCCTGGATCAGACACAGATGTCCCCACAGTCACGTCCTGCCATTGTCTCTGCTTGGCTCCGCCAAGCTGCCCTCAGAGGTGGAGGCAGACGCGCCTGCTGGTTCTCTCCCTGACTGTGGGCAGGAGCGTGGCAGTTGTGAGCTCTCAGGAGGGCGTCTGCGGGCCGGGCAGGGGCTGGGGGCACAAACCCTAAAGACGTGCGGCCATCTGCATGTGCCGCTCACATCAAAGACCCCTTTTGGTAGCTCCGTGCAAAACAGGCTGGGCTCTGCTTTTGCCTGTAAGGTTTTTAGGGACAGACTTCGCTGCTCTAAAGGGCTTGGAGGACTTTTGTTCCCCAAGGAGGAACGTAGTGGTGAGCTCAGGGGGAAGGAACTCGATGATCCTGTGGGTCTTTTCCAACCTGGTGATTCTATGAAAACACTTTTGGACTCAGAACAATGGTGCTCAGGGGCCCTGGTGGCCTTTGTGTTCCCCTGGCATGTTGTGCAGCCCCGTGCCCCCTGATAACGTTTTTGCTGGGTGCTCTCGTGGATGCTCTGAGCTGAGCGTTATTTGGCAGGGCAAAAGCTGTCCCCCCTCTTTGGACAATTGCTTCTCAAATCTCGTTTAACATTGGGCTGGATGGCAATATTAAAAGTTAACCACTCCACTTGCATTGCCTTATATGTCAGAGAGTGCTACTTAATGATCTGTGAATGGAGGGAATGCTGGGAATGGGCCGGACCGCGTGTGAAATATCTATCCAGAGTCTATAAATAATGCAGCCTCTTTATGCTTCGCACAGTTCGGAGCGTCATGGGAGGAGCGTCTCCCTGCTATGGCTGGGAGAGCCTGTAAATGATTTGGGAATGAAACAAAGGCAGTGAAATGCAAAGAGAGGGACCATTCAGTTTCTGAATTATCCTCTAGATGTGCCTCCACCGCTTCAGGCTTGTCCTGCGCTGCCACCAGCACCCCACAGGCTGTCCCAAACGGGCACCAGGACGTGGCCTCTGACACTGGCCCTGCACAAATGACCATAAAGGCTCCAGGGCTGCATGGGCACCGGCCACGATTGCCAAGCGAGCAGCAGCATCGCCGGCTGTGTCAGCCCCAGCGTGCGAGCTCTCCTGCCAGCGGCTGCACCGAGTGCTCCCTGACCTCGGCTGCTTCCGTGGCGGTGGATTTCTGGCTCGCTCCCTTTTCCTGCTAAGAAAAAGACCTGGAAAGGGAGGAAGCAAAGGTGGATTTCTGTTAGAGCAGCTTTCAGTCTGGTAGGTTTTCTAGGGCACTGCGTGGGTTTCCCTGCATGTTTGGAAGGCGATGGTTTTTGTTGGAAATGCCAGGCGGAGGCAGGCTGCATCAGCATCATCACGGTGTGGGTGTTCAACAGCCATTGCTGGACACGCTGAGGTTGTCTTCTCCAAGATGCACTAACAGCCAGTTGGGAAAACCGTGGCCCTTGAACACAGACAGGCGGGCAAATGCTCCTGTTCCCTGGCGCTCATGCTGGCTGTTTTCTACCTGCCAGGAAAGGCGACCTGCCCCTGCCAGGCTGGCAGTGCTCCCTGGCTTCCTGGGCAGGGCAGGATCACATTAATCTGATTAATTGCACAATGCGTTTCTGTCACAAACAAATATTCTGTCATTGCTCCGCATCTCTGGTGAAATTCACCGTACGTGGTGCTCGCGATGACATCCATATAATTAATAACTGCAAAGCAGGAGCGAGCCGGTGTTGCACCGGCGTGGCAATGATTAGGAAGAGCCGAGCGTGTCTCCGGTGCAGCCCCGGTGTTATCTGCTGCCGAGCAGGTGGAGCAGCCGCAGCGCAGGGACTCGCTGCCGGGGCTGTGCCTGGCTTTTATTTTTAACACCCTGCTCCCAGGCGGTGACAAGCCTTCGCTAAGTGAGGTAATAGCCAATTGATTTTGTTCCGTTTTGCAGTGGGCAGTAATAAATCACACGGCTTGTCAGGGGGTGTTTCATGTTTTCAGTGAGAGTGTGCCAGCAATTAACCATCAGAAAGCTCTTGTGGTTCTGCTCTTGAAGACGTGGCTGCGGCCTGAAACTCAGGAATGCGGGGCCCTCCGCCACTAAAACAGAGCGGCTGTGGCAGAGATTTACAGGGAGGTTTTATTTCCAGGCTCCAAAGTGGACAGAGCAGGAATTGATTGATGAGGAGGAGGAGCAGGCGCCCCATTCAGGGGTGAGAGGACACGGGGAGGGTGGAGCTGCGAGATGTCCTCATCCCACTCCCATCCTCATCCATGTCCCCATCTCAACCGCTCCCAGCCCTGTCCCCGCGATGCCCCATCCTCACCATGACCGGGGGACCCCAACACTGGGGCTGGTGGGAGCTGAGGAGGGCAGCCCTCCTGGCTGCCAGGGTGTCCCCATCCTCACCATTCCCAGCCCTGTCCCCCCAATGCCCTTTCCCTACCACGCATGGGGACCCCCAGCACTGGGGCTGGTGTGATCCAAGGTGCTCTGCCCTGTGCTCGCAGTGGGCTGTGCGATGCCGATGGGGCGAGATGGAGCCGCTGGACGCTTTCTGGCTGCGCTGTAGCCATCCTGGGCTGCCTGTGCTGGGCTTGGGGCACCCACAACTGCTGCGCTGTGGTTAAGCGAGATGCAGGGTATCCCTGTGCCCTGCTGCTCGCATGGTGCCCTTCGTGCCGTGCCCCAGCGGGCTCTGCTGGGACCCACAGCCCTCGCGAGGCTGTTGGGGTTTGGCTGGCTCGAGGCACGCGCATGTGGGGGGCAGTTGGGTCAGCCTGGTCTCTGAGCCCTCTCCTTCCCCTCTGGGCTCCTGCTTGATGATTCCCAGATGGTAATCGCTCTGCTTTTATTTCCCGTAACCTTTGTTACTCTGGGAAGGCAGAGCAGGGAGTCAGAGATAGAGGCTGGGGTGAGGGATGTGGCGCAGAGGGTCGGGACCCTGGGGAATAATACTGGTTTCAAAGCCAGGCCTTTCACAGACCTCATTTGCATTTGGAAATAAGGAATGACTGCTTTGCATTCAGAGCTGGAGGCCACTGGTCCCAGGGGGGAACAAACGGGAGCAAGTGGTCAATTGATCCCGATCAGAATAAGGAAATTATCTTTGGGGTTACCACTCCGCCGCTTTGTGCCGTGGGGCTCCAGCAACAAAGGAGCCTTCTCCTGCAGGCTGCGTTAGCTGGGGTTGGGCTGGAACTTTCTTTCTCGTTGCAGCGCTGCAAATAAACCGTCCAGAAGCAGCCAAGAAGGGGGGTGGGTGCAGACGAGCACCCCGAGCTGCCCTGTCACTCCCGGTTAGATCAGAGCAGCGTCGCCGCGCAGCCAAGCTCCCTCCTCCCAGGGCCACGCTGCTGCCCAGGATGCTGCTGGAGATGACATCCTCCAGCTCCAGCGTCTGCCGAGCTGTTTCTCTAAGGAAACTAATAAATAAAAACATGGAGCGGTTCTGAAGTGGGTGAGAGGAGTGTGCCCGGGGTGTCTTGTTACTGCCCAGGCGAGCTGTGTTCTGCACCCAGGGCAAGGCGTGGGGGTGCGTCCTGCCCACCCCAAAGGATGGACTCGCTCTTTCCCCTGGAATTTGCGCAGAAAAGGATCTCTCCATGAGACTGTGCGTCTGTGCCGGCAGCTCGAGGCTCGCCCAGCAGCTCCGTGCTGGCTGATGGGCCCGTGGGTCTGTGCCCCACGCAGGGACCAGGGTGAGCTGGGCAGGCAGCGAGGGTGTCTGCTGCTTGGCGGTGAAGGATGCTGGCTCTGCTGCTTCCTGACACGGGGAACGGTGTCAAAGTCTGAATGAGGCAGAGTCAAAGTCTGAATGAGGCAGGAACTTTTCAAAGTCTGTTGCTTAGCTCACCTTGGTCTCTTCTGCTACCCCACCGGGTACTGCTGCTCTCTGGATCTTCTCCAGATGCTCATTGCATGTCATTACTTTTATTCTAGGGGGCTTGAGATACAATAAATAGGTTAATATTTTCTTCTGTTATCACAACATCGCTTTTTCTGAATCAGTTGTAAGAGTGATTTTAAAGGAAGAAAATTAATTATTGGAGACTCACCCTCTGTAATTTCATGTTGAAACCCTTCCCTGTCAGTGCAAGAGGATGGTCTGCGGGGTGGCATTGCCTCTCTGCAGGGTCTCTGTCTCCTTCAGTGGGTTTGCCACTGTTCGGATGGAGAGTGTTTCCCACCTTTGTGTTCACCTTCGTACTGGTGTAAACTAGAAATCATTCTTCTATGGACAAAGGGTCCATATAAGACAAGTTGGTCCATGTGTGTGGGATGGTGGGAAGGGTTGTGGCACCAGTACCTCCCTCCCTGGGACATAACTGCCCAGTAAGACCAGTTTCCCTGTTTGTTACTACCCTGTGACTCTGCTGGAGGTGTTGGTGCTGACACGGAGGCACCGGCATTCCGCAGCAGGAGCCCAGGCATGTCTAGGAAAGGGGCTGGATGTTTTCATGGAAATGCAGCTGAAATTTCATGGGTTTGTTATGGGTTAAAATTCCAGATTTGACTTTTTTGTCATGGAGCTTTGGCCAGCAAAAACCATGGAGGAATCCCAGTGGGTGCCACACTGTGCCTGCTCCTGCCCTAGCTGGGCTCATCCCGTGTGCGCAGGGGAGTTCGTTTGATTTTCTTGGGGTCACCCCGTTAGAAACAAGCTCCTAACATTTAACCGTGGGGTCTCCAACACAGCCACCCCCCAGGGTGAGTGAGCACAGCCCAGTGAGCAGGATCCGTCTCAAGGCTGCAAATCGCACATGGACAGAGGGAAGTTGTTTTAAAACCTCCTCCCTGGGAGGCAGCGAGCGGACGGGAGCGGCAGCCCTTCCTCCCCCCAGGCCTCCAGCATTTTTGTGATTTCATGGGAACTTGTAGGAAAAGAGCACGTGTTTTCCACAGCTCTGGGAAGAGGAGCACGGTTCACAGGGCTTGACGAGAGAGCAGGGTTTCATGGGCCCCTGGGTGTGCAATGAGCCGGGTTCTGCTCCTGGAGAGGAACCTGCCTGCACAGGGGGGAAAACGTGACTCGTGACAAAGATGCTGAGGAAGAGCAGATGCTGCACGTGTCAGTGTGAGGATGAGGATGGCTGGTTAGAGCCGTGCTGGGGCAATGAGAGCTGCGGAGGTAGAGCTGTACCTCATTGCCCACACAGTGGTGAAAGAGCCAGAGGAAACCTCTGGAGTGTGTTTGTGCCCCGAGTCCCCGTTCAGAGCCAGGGCGTGCTGAATGCCCTCATGGCACACCGGGGGCCTGGCAAGAGCTGACCTGAGCCAGGGGCCACCCCCATGTCTCTGCATGGCTGCAGGATGGAAAAACAAGGGAAAAGGGAAGGCTGAAGCTGTTTTGATGGTTGGCATTCCTGGACATTGAGGCAGTGTGATACAGCCCTATTATATGTTTTTTTGTTATACCTTCTGTGGGCTTTTTTTTGTCTGCACTCCCCTTCCAGCTTATTTTTTCCTTCCTTGTTTTAATTTCCTTACATCCCAAGTGACTTCTTTGTTACGTGATTAATATGCGTTGTGAACTTACAGCCTGGAGTTTTACGCGTGGCTGGGAGCTGCATGGGAGTCAGAGGCAGGTGATGCTCCGTCTGCGATTCCAGCAGCCTTTTCTCTTGCAGACTTCAGGGTGGAAAAAAAACCATTCTGTCTCCACTTGGAATCTATTTATTGCCACAGTGTGAGACTGATTAGGGGTGACACAGCTCACACGAGTCCAGGTAATGCCTCATACGGTAGCAAGTGACCCAGAAACATCCTGGAAAAGTGCAGCCAAGGAAATAGCCCCTTGGAGTAAGTCAGGGTGTTTGCAGGCATTAGCTGTCTCTCGGGTCTTGGTGCCCGCTGTGATCAGGGAGAAGAGGATTGCTTCCCCGGCAGTTTGGTCTTAGGCAACGTCAGTGCCTGTGCAGTCTGGTCACGGGCGGCCTCGTGGAGCTGATCTGTTGAAAAGCCTGAAACGTTCTTTTATATCTGCAAGAAGCTGGCATTTTTGTTTCATTGTCTCACGAATATCTAAACGATGGTGCTGTAAAACAGCCCTGGGTTTTTCTCTGCCTTGGTGGCGGGGCTCCTTCCTGCGGTATTAATTGTCAATAAAAGTGAAAGGCTGGTGCCAGGGGAGACGGGGGGCACAGCGGTGAGCAGGGGGGCTCGCCGGCACTGCCTTTCCAGCACACTGAGCTCATTAAGCCCCACCACTGCGATAACGCTCCCTTTAATACGCATCCTCGCAGTGTGCAGGAGATTGCAGACAAGGAGCCAATTCAGGAGCAGGAGGTATCTGCAAACACGCGCTGCTGGCTGGAGGCTCTCCGAGTCCGGTTCCTCCAGCAGAAAGAGGAAACTGCCGCCCTTGGCCCCTGCTTCCTATTTCCTTCAGAACGGTGTTTTTTTCCCTCATTTCAGTAAACTTGTCAATTCGTTGTCTGGGGAAAGCGCTCATATTTTACATCCCAGCAGTCAGGTTTGTGTTCTATTAACAACTAGTCCTGGGTGAAAGTTAGTCTTTGTCAACCCATCCATCCGTGTCAGCACTCAAATAGCAGATGCTCCTGCAGCCTGGAATGTGTGTAAAAGGGCATTTTGTGCTGGCTGAGGAAAGCTCACAGCTCTCAGACAGAGTTTAAAGCTGAGTCATTTATAAAAGGCAAAGATAAAACAGCTTGGGTGCTTAGCTTCCTAAGGGATCTACCCTCTCCCCTGTGACTGGGGCTGCAGAGTGGATCCAGGCCCTGGACCTGCACCCGCTGAGCAGCGGCTTCCGTGGCCAGGGGCTGGCATTGAGATCGTAGCTAGAGGAGGAGGAGGATGCTCAGTTCTCCGTGCTGCTGCTCAGGCTGTGTAAGCAAGGTTGTGAAGTCATTTCTGCACGTGCCCCTGGTGAGGGTGATGGGGTGGGAGGTTCACCATCTAGTTTGGGTGCAGGCATGAGACTCTGCTCCAGCGCACACACAGATCTCTCCACCCAGAGAGACACAGAGGCCCCTCGTCTGCCACAGTCAGACCAGCAGTGTGGGGCAGACCATAGATCTGATTCTGCACCGTCAACACTGCAGAAAGTAAAGAGGTGGAGGTCGGGTATGAGCTACTCTGCCTGAAATCCAGAAAGATCCAGTTCTTTTTCGTCATGGTTGTCACGCTATTGCACATGATTTTTTTTTTTTTTCCCCAACAAAGCCTGCTCATCTTATCTAGAGCACAGGGAAACTTGGAGCTTGTTTTCAGCATAGGGCTGATGCAGGGGTATTTGAGGCATTTGTGTTTCCCAGTGAAGAATGTTCTTTATAGAATCATAGAACTGCAGAATGGCTTGGGCTGGGAAGGACCTTAAAGCCCATGCAATTCCAATCCTCTGCCATGGGCAGGGACACCTCCCCCTGGATCAGGTTGCTCCAAGCCCCATCCAACCTGGCCTTGAACACCTCCTTCTTATACAATCTAAAGTCATGGATTGACTTTGTAGAGACAGGGTGTGCTAGCCACAGTGGAATTTGGCTCAGCAATTGGTGCAGGCACAGCGAACAACATATTTTTAAGAAATGGAATGGAACTGCAGGGCTTGGTAGCGCCTCTCCGCAGCACCATGCCACATCTCAGATTGGCTGCTGTGTTCTGACCAGGAGTGCGGAGCACTGTAACGCTCTTGGTGACCCGCAGGCTTCTGCTGGCCCTCCAGAAATGGGGCTGCTGGCTGTGTCCTGCAGGACGTGAGCTGAGACGCAGAACAGCCCTTCATCCACTCCTCCTTACCCCAGCAGGCGTTCCGAGCAGGAAGGGGTCTGCAAAGGATCGCTATTTAGCTCAAAGGAACTGGTAGAAAGCAGCACTGGCAATCTTTTGAGCTGTGTTTCTGAATCATCGCTGCACATGTTTTCTTTCTATAAAAAGAAACCAAGGACAGATTTGAAATCATCAATGTCTTCTTTGCCCAGCTAAAATCAAAGATTTTTCCAGTCCTTGCTGTCGATGCTAGCAAAAAGGAATGTGTTGGGTTCCTAAAGGCTGGATTTCTTGTGTCCAAACAATACAATGTAAATTTAGAGTGCAGTATGCGCTGAACACCTTAAACAGGAGAGACTTTCATATGCAGGAGAAAAGGCTCAGCTCCAAGAATCGTGCTGGTATTGCACATCTGAACTCCTTAGACTTAAGGGGAGCACTGCCCTGATACCAACACGCAGTGTCTGAAGCACAGGGGATGCCTCCTCCCCGCCATCCCACCTGTGCTGCTCGTGTGAACCAGGGCTGCTGCAGCCTGAGCTGCCGTGCAGGACCCTCCTAATGAGAATGTGTGTAAGACAAGGACTTAAGGCAGGATTTCCAAGTGTGTGACCTAGAAGCACAAGTCTCATTTATATTCATGAGGCTTGGGCGCTTCTGAAAATCACACCTGAACCCGTGCATCTGTGTGTAGGAACAAGACATCAGTTGATATTAGAAAGGACCTCTCCCTTCAGCTAATGCTTCCAGCAAAGAGGAACTGGGACCTCCTGGGTTGTTCTACAAGAGGTGGCTGGAAACCTGTTTGATTTCACTCTCAGATGGTAACAGCAAGGTGACTTGAGAAGGACAGGAAAGGGAACGGAGGAGGACGAGATGGGCAGCTGGTGACGCTCTGCTCCATCTCCCTCTGAAGGATCCCAGCGAAGAGAGGGCTGGGGCTGTCTCAGAGCAGCCGTACTGGGAACAAAACTAACCGCTTGTATACAGAAGTGCCTTTTCCTTCCTTCCTCCCTTCTTCTCTTCCTCCCTTCTCTTCCTTCCTTCTCTTCCTTCTTTCTCTTCTTTCTCTTCCTCTTCCTCTTTCTTCCCCTCTTATTTTATCTCTTTCTGTCTCTCTTCCTCTCTTTCTTCTTCCCTTTCTTTCTTTCTCGCTGGCTCCTATGCGGCAGCCTGGGCAGCAGCAGCTCCTGGCCAGGTGGCAGTGGAGGTGGCCAAGTGACAGTGGAGGTGGCCAGGTGGTGGTGGAGGTGGCCAGGTGGCAGTGGGGGTGGCCAGGCTGCTCTCCAGCCACTCCTAAAAGGGGCTTCAGCTTTGGTTCCCATTACAAATTCTGTGGGACAGATCAACATCTTCCCATTAGGAAGTGATGACAAACCAGTCCATTTGGGGTGATTAATTGACATCTTAAATTAATCACGGGCACTCGTCTTAATGCTGTGACTCAAGATATTAACTGTTCCACCAGCCGCATGAGAAAGAACAGAGACCATTACAAAGCGCATTTGTCAAACAGTCACTTACACAGCCATTGTGGTGGCTGAAAAAAGGTCAAGTGACTTTGTTATTGTTAAGTAGAGAGCAGACCGAAACCCCTAATTCCTTACTATGTGTTTAATGTGCCAGCTAAGTAGTGGTAATTGGCAGCAGCTGTGCCCTGGAACCAATGGGTTCTTACTGGAGTAGGAAGCCCTAATGTGCTAAATGGTGCAGTGTTGCTTTCAGGGGTGGGTTTTTATAAAGCAGGAGCCTGGGAAAGGCAAGGCTGGAGGTGCTGGGGGCAGCTGGCAGTGCTGAGGAGGGAGCAGGTAAGAATTGGGCTGGTGCTGGTTTGGAAATGTAAAAATCGATAGACAAATCATAATGCAGTTTGCATGGAGGTTTGCGCGGTGATGATGAGAAAGTGGTAGGATTAGGGTGGTTGGTGCCTGTGTCCCTCATGCTGCTGGGTGGCTAACGAACAGCCTTGGCTGGGGGAGGGTGCTGGTCTCCCTGCTGGTGAAGGAGGGACACTGCGAGGTGCTGGAGGCTCTGCACCCTCTGTTCCCTGGCTGCGTGTTGTGGTGCCTCCTTTGGCTCTGGGTGTTGTAGGGGATGTATCCTACCCCTCCATCTGTAGCAACCCACATAGCCAAGGAGATGAGGGAAGCGGAGATGATGTCTCTTGGGGGTCTTGGTGTGTCTGACTACGAGTCTCAGGCTGGAAACAAGCTGGCAGTGGCAAGGAGAGGATGGTCATATCCTCCTCTTGGCATGTGGCACTAGTGCTGTGGTTGTGCTGGGAAAAGCTAATGGAGTAAGGTCTTAGATGGTCCAGCAGAGGATGCAGAGATTTACAGAGAACTCAGACATGGCATTCCTGCAGCTTGTTTTTCTTGGATAGAAGTTGTGCAGAGGGCAGCTCTGCTGAAGTGCCACTTCAGCATCATCCAGAGTGCCTTTCTGGAAGAACAGGGATACTCAGCATGTGGACCTGCTCCTCACTCTATTCCAGGTTTTACATCTTCTTTGCTCCAGGCCAAACCATGGAAGCATTAGACTGCTGGGGCAGCGTTGTCAGCTGGTGCTGGGCTGTTTCTGGCTCAGGCGAGTGGTTGCATAAGGGTTTCTGCCCTTGTTTCCAGGCCTACAAAGTTTGCACAGCTTTGGATAAACAACTGATCTTTCAGGTGTAGCATGAGCAAGGTCTCTTGCTTGGTCTACTGGTCTATTGCTCCACCAGACTGCGGGGTCTGGAGGCAGCGGAGGGCTGGAGGGGTCAGACCTGTGCTGGGGACCCTCATCCAGTGGGCTGAGCACCTTGGCTGAGAAAACATGCATTGAAACTGCTGCAGCAGCATGAAGCGAGTGGCTGCGAAGCAGAAATAGTAAACTGTCCCCTCCTGCACCTTGCTGGAAACCTCTGCCTTATAGCACAGAGTCATCATTTCCCTCTGTGAATCTAGAGTCTTAATTTTTGAGTGCTTGGCGTATTTATTTTTCATGTTGCTTACTGACACCAGGAAGGGGAAATGAGTAAATCTTTATGCACTTTTAATCACCTGTTAGTGGAGGAGCTGCAGGGCACTGCTGCTTTACATCTGGAGACAGAAAATTGTGGCTGGCTTTGCCAGGGAGAGGTGGCTGGCACAGGTGCTGCGTGGACGCCTGCGGGAGAGGCACGGAGCATTCCCCTGGGTGGGAGGGAGCCAGCGGCCAGGCATGCTGTGGTGGGATTATGACAAGGAAAGGATGCAAAAGCAGCTTTCTCCCTGCCACGGGAAGGGAGCTGATGCCCCTGGCTTCCCTTGAAAGGCACAGGCAGCACCATTGTGATTCCATTTTCCCTTGAAATAAGGGGAATTTCAGGAAAAGGAAGGGTCTTCCAGGGGAAGCTTCATTTAATCAATGTCCTTGAAGGTCTTACTTGAGGGTCTTAAAGTGTTATGGTGTTATAATTAATAAGGAGAGCATTTAAAGTGAAACAGCTGACAAGTGCGATAGAATAGCAGCCACTTTAATATTCTTCATTTCATTCTGTACCTCAAATTCCTGTCAGTCCGGTGAGGAACAAGGAGAATTTATTATGAAAAATCAAAGATGTCCATGAAAATCAAGGATGAGATCAGTGGGCTGATGGACGACTGGCACACGGGCGCCCATCACTGCTGAGGCGCTCCTGGCAGGAGATGGCAGCTACAGTTGCCTGCGTGCAGAATTGCAATGCCATCCTCTTCCCTTGCTGCTTTTGTTTAAATACAGACCTGTACCAGGGTTTCTTGAACAGCTTTACCCCTGTGTGGCTGTCCCTTTTATTTTGGAGAAGGTGCTGCTGGAGCTGCCCTAGCTCCTGGCCCTGGGGATGCTGCTGTGGTCCTTGGAGGCATCTCACTAGCCCTGGGCAGGTGTGAATCTGAGTGACCTGTGAGCAGTTGTTGGCTCTTGGTTCTGCTCCTTGGGCTCATGGTCCCCATATGCTCCAGGGTTGGCACAGTGCCTGAGCGTGGAGCACATCCTGGTGCCCCCGCACCCCCCTTGCCCTGGGAGCGACTTGCACCAGCAGTAATTAAGGCGTTTGTGGGAGAGCTAATGCTGTTCCACTTAATGGTATAGGAGATAAATGCCCAACGCACAAAGGGAGTTTCTTGCTTCATAGCCCCGTTCAAAAGAAGATTTCTTTTAAGTAATCTAATAATGGCAGTGATAAATACTGTTTACCAGGCAGCTCTGCCGCCCGCAGAGCCTGCGGGAGCCCAGCCCAGGGAGGCTGAGCCGGCGCTGGCTTGTGCAGCAGCTCCTTGGGCTGGAGCCAGTGGCCCCAGCGATGGGGCTGGTTGCCCCCTGTGCCGCCCGCTGCCTGCGCCAGGCAGGTCCCCTGTCCTGGTGTCCTGGGCAGCAGTGACCAACACTGTGCCCGGGCACTTGCTGCTGCTCTGCCGGCGCAGCAATGCTGGGAATGTGCGCTCGCAGCTAATTAAGCAGCCCTGCAAAGTTCATCAATAATAGATCTTGTGGCGGCAGCTGATTGCTGGCTCGCAGCGGGTGGGCACGGGGTGGTAAATCAGCCTGATTGATTGTTGACCACTCCAGTTTTTCCAGCAGTAATTTAAAGCAATTAAAAAGCCTCCCTTGGAAATTACCAAGGTAAATAATGCCCCCACGGAGCTGGATGCAGCGGAGAACTGGGGCTCGCTGGGATCACCCTGGCTGGGCAGGGATGTTGATTACCTCTGTTCTCCTGCTGGGCATGGAATGGGAGCCTGGGGATGCGACTGCAGCTCCTGGATGGGCACCGTGGTCCAGTTTCCATGTGTGTTTGCAGCATGCAAGGTGTGCAGCTGCTTGTGCAAAAACTCCATTTCTTTGGGCAGGACCATGTGTGTGGGAAACAGGGCGGAAAGCCTCAGTATTTCTTGATGCCAGGAGCAGTCCTGGGGAACCTGGGATATTTGCAGGAAAACCTCAGGCGCTGCTGGCTAGGAGAGCTCTGCTCAATGCAGGAGGTCATTTCTAGTGAGTTGGCAGTGCTTGCACAATACCCTGGTGGGGAATGTGGGACCAGCGCTAGGTTTCCACTATGCTGGTCCTGGGAGGTGGCATGGCTAAGCTTTGGAATTATATCTTTGACTCTTGGGGGGAAAA
Source organism: Phaenicophaeus curvirostris (assembly GCF_032191515.1). Taxonomy (NCBI): domain Eukaryota; kingdom Metazoa; phylum Chordata; class Aves; order Cuculiformes; family Cuculidae; genus Phaenicophaeus; species Phaenicophaeus curvirostris. Next base: position 1,592,446 of record NC_091408.1, read on the forward strand.
CCAATCTTAAATACTGGATTTTCCTTCTAATAGGAACTGTGCCCAGCCCTTCTGCTGCAGCTCCTGTTTTAATTGCACAGTCTATCAATCTTGCTGCTGTGGTATAAATAGAGGCTACTTCACCCATGAAGGGTGATTATCTTTTATGAGTGTGAAAGATCTATAACTCATGAGGTGCAACGGGAAGAAAGTGAGGAGAGAAGGAGTTGCTCTGCATGGATCAGATAGTCTGTTTAGTGTATGAGGAGTTAGTTAAGGACTGGACTTTGCAGCCTCAATCACAGAAGTGAATATGAGATAAAGATGCATTTGGCACCAGTTACCGAAGCTTCCCCTGAGACTGGTGCATCCCACAGGTGTTCCTGGGCAGCTCCTGTTGGCTGATGGTGTGAAGGGATGAGTTACAGCCAAGGGTCAAGATGTTCAGGCATGGTGGGTGACTCCAAGATGCCCAGATGCAAAGTCTGAGCTCCTATAGGCACTGGGCACCTGTCTGCTGGAATTACCAGGCTGATTAAATACCATCCAGGTCACTGTCTCTTCCTCTTAGCCAGGTTCAGGCACCCTTTGCTTCTGCAGGGCACTGGCAGGGACGCCCCTTGCTGCTTTCCTGGAGATTGCACTTGCTGTTTGCTTTGCTGCATGCCCAGCCCTCGTAGCTCTGCGTGCCCTGGCGCTCCAGAGCAAGGCGTGTAAAGTCAAGTGGGGCCTTGCAGCCTTGTTTGTACCAGTGATGAGTCCCTGGCAGGAGCAGAGATTAAATGAGCTTATGCTGTAACAGGGCAGTGCTGTGCAGGGGATGCTCTGGAGAAGATGCTGGGCAGGGAAGGCAGGGGTGGCGAGACAGGGCAGTGATGCCTGGCGAAGCCCTTCGGATGTGCTCTGCAGCTCTGATCCAGGGAGGTTCTGCAGGCAGTCAGGAGCTTTCCCCCCAGTAAAATTTTATGGCTTCAAAGAGCTGAGCTGGATGGCTGCCAGCAGATCCTTTTGGAGAATTTACGACTCTTTTCCCCAAACACCTTGCTGCTTGGCTCCTGAAGTTCCTGGAGCCTGTGGTGTTCCCAGCCGACGGGGCTGGGTTTGCTGGTGGGTTCCACTGCTGCTCGCTGCCTGTAGCACTTGGATCCATGAGAAGCGTCTGGGTTATTTGGTGTCTAAAGCTGTGTTTGTTTATTTTCAGCTCTGTGGCAATATTTATGTGGATGTAAATGATTAGTTCGTGTGTTAACAAACACCTACCTCCTCAGCCAAAAGCATCTGCATGTTTGCAGGCTGCTGGGAGCTGTGTGCATTAGTTTTACCTCTGTTCCTTGGGGCTCTGAACTGCAGTGACTTGGGAATGTGCCCATTCCTTTACGGAAGCTCAGCTCTCTTTTTCCTCTGGATGTGGGAATGTCACTGATCTTTGGTGCTGTGCTGGCTGTGAGCTTTGCTAATGCTTTGCAGAGATGTTTGTTTCCTTCTCTTTTTTGGAAGGCTGCTGAAGTTACATGAGGTTTGTTCTCTGGTGGCTCCATTTATCCTTGTGAATTGTCCTGATGCCTTGCAAGAGTGCTGGATAACAGAAGGAAACGAGCACCACCATGGGCAGAAATACTGGTAACCTGTTCTGAGACACGGTTATTGCTGGGCTGGGAGCTGCTCAACCCCTAGGAGATGTTGTTAAAAACTTAATCCCTCTTGAAAGTAGCTGCACAGCAGGCAACCTATGCTGTTACCTAACTGGAAGGAGGTGGGACAGCTAAACCAGAAGCTGGTAGTAGGAGCTTCCAGGTGTTTGAAAGGTCTGTGTATTAGTTGCACCTCCGCAGCAACCCTTAAAATCAGCAAGCAGTTACAAATTCAGAGTTATTTATGTCATGGCTTCTGAAGCTAAGAGTTTACAGCTGTGTGGCAGCAGCTAAGTATGACTTGACCCCTCATGCTGAGGGCTGCACGCTGGCACAGCTTCTGCTCTTTGCCTGAGAGGGTGTGAGCTGCCTCACTGGGAGGGCTGCTTGGGGTGCGATGGAGGAGCAGAAACCAGATGCATGGTCCTACCCCTGGTGGGTGGTGTGTACAGCCGTGTCTTTGGTCCTGAGGGATGCAGGGCTTCAGCCTGGAGGCAGAGAAGCTTGGGCTTGTACAGGGCTGAGTCTGTGCTATTGCAGAGGGAAGGAGCCCTGAGACCCTGTGAGCTGGAGCTACTCTGCAGAGGCCATGGGCTGCCTGCTTCACGCTGTGACGGGCAGCCTGTCCTCCTCCCTCACCTGCTCTGCCCCATGGGTGCTGCAGGGGGGATGCCAGAGTTGTTGCTTGTGGCACAGCAGAGCTTTCTGCCAGCTGCCAGCCCTGACTTGCTCAGGAAAGACACGCTTCCAGCCTGATCTGAGCCGTAACCTTTATATAACATGGGGGAACGTGCTCGGAATGAGCGCCTTGTTTTGTAAACCTATTAAGGATCCGTACAGCATAAGCTCAAGCTGATTAGGAACTACAGCACAGTGTTTTGCTGCAGACAGGGAGCAGCAGATGCTGGTCTCGGACCTGTTTGGCTCTGGGTGCCTCAGATGATGTGCGAGTTGCTCCTCTTGTATTGCTCCAGCTCAATGGTATCACCTCTGCAGGGCTGTTCCAGCCCCTCCTGTCCCCCATGGCTGCAGGATGGAGGGAGGGACGCTTGCTGCAGTGAGCCCTTGGCAGCCCAAGGGACATCAGGTGACAAGGGACCTCCTGGCTCTTCTGCATGTGCAGCCATGGTCTAGAGAAATGCATCCTAATGGAAAAGGTGGATTGCTGCTGGGAATGCTTTCTCCTCCTGGCTGGGTACTAGTTTGCTTATTTCAAGAGCTTTGTTTTCATGCATTGAGGTGTGTGATAAATAAGTGAAGTCGGACCAGTTCTGTTTAGAGAGAGTTGCAAAAATGAAACAAATCCTCTGCCCAGTAGATGAAGGGGTTCATGGGCTGCCATTTATTGTGAATAATCTACGGGAAGTCAAAGGAAGTTGTATGTTAAGAGTAATTTCATGAATTTAAGATGTAGCGTTCCATCTGCTTTAGTTGGGATGCTGATGGAAAGGAATGAAGCATAATTTGTCAGGCTCCTGTGTAACTGCTGTGTTGCCATTAAAAGAATACGATCTTACAAAAGAGGTAGGATGCTAAATCCAGCAGAGTAATTAAGCTACTCATCTAATTGAAAGCTCTATGATTTATTGAGCCATAAACCCCAATTCTTTCCACTTACTGACCAGGACCTACGATATATGCTATAGCCTGATGGATTCTCATTTCCAGCTGGGCAATATGCTCCTTAAAAACAGTGTTAAAAATGTCACCAAGGAAGGCATCCTTCATGCAAGGCAGGTGATTTAGCCCCATCTGAAGTCTGCAGCACATCAGAGTTATTCCTGCAAAGGACCAAAAGATCCTGTAATGTGCTGGCACCTGCGGGAGCAGAGTTACTCAGGGTAGGAGGTGGAGACCAAAGGTGGTGGATAGAGAGGGTCAGCAGATGATTTGCAGAGATCATAAGGGTAGTTAAGGTGCAACCACCTGCTCACACAGCAGCTGATAATGTATGAAAGCTTATGCTGGTCACCAAAGCCTGGCATCATGCTGGTGGGACAGGGGCAGCTTGCTCCTCGAGGGTTGGATGGGATAGCTGACCAGCTCTAGGGTGACAGAGCTGCTCCTGGTCACTCATGAACAGCATTGCCTCCTGCTTCCCAAGGACTGAGGCAGCGTTGCACCAGGAGCTCATCCAGCACCACAAAGTGGTTTCATTGAAATGTCACCCTGCTGACACGTGGGACAGCTCTGCTCTGCTCCCTGGGGTCGTGCTGCTGTCTCCAGCTCCAGAGAGGTGTGACCCTGGGAGCATCCATGGGTCCCCAGTCCTGCCATCTCTGGGAGCATCCATGGCCTCTCCAGCCCTTCCTCATAGCTCTGCTGGGAGCTGCCAGGGTGTTTCTCCCCAGCACTACCTCCACCTTTCTGTCTTTGCTGTTTGGACCCCTTGGCCCTCTCCTCTTGGTTCCCTGGCACTGCCTGGTGCCTCTGCAGCTTCTGGTTCCTCCAAAGGCTACTCAGGCTGGATAGCGTGGGCTGATCCTCTTCCACAAGGGAGGACCAGTGAGAGCAGAGGCCAGAAGCCTGTGCCAGGCAGATCTGGACATGGGTGAGCAGAGTTGATTGATGTCTGAGGATATTTCTAACCTCCAAATATTTATAGCTTGGGGGTTTCCTGAGCTGGATATAAATGTATGCCTGGAATTGCAGCGATGGGTGGTGATGTTTGGATGGGTGCATGGGAAGGGCTTTGTGCTGTTATACACTGCTTGTGCATGAAAACTCTCCTGTGAGTATCAGAGTCCAGCTAGAGCTGACACAGTGAATGGGAGAAAATGGAAATAGAGGAAAATTAAAGCAGTCAAGAGTCAAGTGATGATATGCAATATCCTTTTTTTAGCCATTCATCTGGACAGCAAGCCTCTGGACTTCTGAATTCCTACTAATCATAAACGCAATGAATTCGTGAGACATCACAGCATCCTTGGTCTCTGTGGTTAATGCGGTGCTTCTGAAAGGCTGCTCTTTGGTTTTTTTTTCCCTGTCAGTTAGGAATTTCTTAGGCCATCTTTTCTTTAACCTGTACCAATTGCCTTAATTGACTTCCGCCTTAATTGGTAACAAATCATTTCCACCGAGCCCTTGTAATTCTTTTAAATCAATCAGTTCAACCTTCCTGTGGGACCGTCTTGGAGCTGCCGAGCAGGGCTGCTGGGGCTGGGCAGAAGGTGCTGGCACCTGCCCAGCTGTGTCTGCCCCAGCTCCTGTGATGTTCCTGGGCAGGGTGAGCAGCGTGACAGCCACACAGACCTTTGCTCACTGCCCATGCTGTACATGAGCTTTGAAATACTCTGCGTGATGGGCGTGCCGTCCTGCCTCAATCTCTGCTGTTTCTCACTTTGCACTTTGGTTTGTGGGAGCTCGGCCGTGCTGCTGGGGGGTGCGATGGAAATGGGGGAGCAGGAGTACATGGTTCTGAGCAGCCTATGTTCGTGTTGCTGTAATGAACACAGTGCTTACACTGACATGGAAAATAGATCTGATGCTGTTGCATTGCTCTTTCCAGCCCCAGTGTCCTGTAATGCCTTACTCTGGTGTGTGCTGTTATGTTACTGCTACTCACATTTAGGTTAGGGTTCATCCTGGTTTCCAAAACCAGGGAGGGAAGTGTAGTCCTTGGTGCTTCAGGCAAGGTCTGATAATGGCTTGGAGGCTGAGACTAATGTCAGTTTGGGGCTGGCTTGCACTCCCTGCCATAAATGGGATCTTTCTGTTGACATCAAACCTGCCCATTACTTCTGGGGAGCACCTTAAGCCATACTGGCTGGAAAGATCAAGACACTGATGGTCTGAGCAGTGTGGTGGTGAAGGACACGGTGAGGAGAAACACCCCTGGGCTGGTGCTGGGGGATCTGCCAGGGAAAAATGTCTTTCAGCACTCCTCCCAAAGCTCAGCCTGCTCAGCTTATCACGAAGCAGACTGAGAGCTGATTTACTGGGAGGGTGTAAGTACTTCCACAGTGGTGGGGATTAACTGCTGGAAGGGAAGTCCAAGGGAAGTGGCCGATACTCCAAACTGACATCTTCAAACCAAGATTAATGCTTTTCTGAAAGGTATCTTGGCCAAAGAAGCTATTTGGCTCAGTACAGGGCAAACTGGTTAAAACAGAGAAGTCTGTGGTGTATTGGAGAGGAGACAGTGTGATCTACTGGTGCCTTCTGGCATAAATTTCTAGGAGCCGATGAAAGCACATCTCACATCAGTGTTCAAAGCCATCAGCTGGCTGGTCTCGGTTGGTGCCACATAGGTGACTGAGCTCACTCTTGCCACTGTTTCTCCCCAGACGCTGAAGTCACACCCAGTGCAGAATACCTTGAAATAATGACAAGAAGAAGATAATGCAGTGTGTGATGAAGTCAGGTGTGAAATCCTGGTGCACACTGTAAACCAAGGAAAAAGGATCTTGGAACAATACTGCTCCCTTTGTACTTGTGGGGTGTGTAATTAGCTGTAACCAGGATATTATTTGATCGTCCATGTCGAAAATCTTGATTTGTTTTCCTGTGTGCGCATATGAATATACTTCCAGCATTTATTTGTGCCAGTCACTCTTCTGAAAGCTACAGCTGACCTCCCAGACAAAGGAACTAGGACTGCTCCTGTCTTGTTCCCAAGACAGGGTCTGCTTTGGTGTGATGGACAGGAGAGTTGGGTTTTGCAGGTAACGGGGACATCTGCCCCCAGCACCCTTTAACTGGCCAAACTGGAGCTCCCCGAGTGGCCGCAGCAGCTGGGATCATGCAGTTCAGCTGAGAAGAGCCCAGCCCCAGATGTTCCCCTTAGTGTGTCTGAACAACCAGCTGCAGGGCAAACATTATGGGTAATAAAGTTAGCTGGGCTGCAGGACCTGGGGTTTACTCATGCCTGGTGTCATTGGCTTCTCTGTGACTTCCTGATTTATCCTGTTTCTGAAGCAATTACACCAAGTTAGCGTTTTCACACTGGCTGGGTGCTGCTGGCGCCGTCCCCTGTGTTGGGGTGTCCAGTACCGGCTCGTGTTACCAGCACCTGGGTAAGGTTAGTCATGCTTCTCCAGTGCTGCTAGGCATGTTTTGGCTGGATGGTCTCCTCCTGGTGCCTTAACTCTTTATGTGGTAAGGAATGGGGATGCTCCTGGGATGCTGCTCCAGGTGCCTGCGGGGTCAGGAACAGCCTGGTTTCCTCCTGCCCCTGCAGGGCTGGGCGATGTTGTGTGTGCCACATGGCCCCCGAGCCAAGCGTAGCAGAGGGTGTGGTGCAAACACAGGCTGTGGTGAGCAGAGAGCTCCCATCGGGGAGAAACACCATGCTGTGACCTGGATGAGGTGACCACCTGGACCCCGTGGAGGAGGTCCTGGGCACAAACACTCCTAAGATGCTGTGGGTGGGCTCCTGGCTCTGGGCTTGCCCAGCTTGCATGCTCAGCAGTCACCTCCAGCCCTGTGTGGCCCCAGCTCCCCTCTAGCTCCTGCTGGTGCTGAGCAGACCAAGAGTTGCAGCGAAGCAAGGCTTGAGCTGGAAACCTGGCATAGTGCAGGGCTGCTTCTTTCCCAATTTCAGTACTTAAGCCTGTCATCACCCTGGAGTGACTCCCTGCACCCCCTCCTGCACAGCCCCACTCACTCAGTTCTGCCTCTGCCCAGGGGATCACAGATGAGGGTAACCCCTGAGTCCCCCCAGGTGCCTCTTGTTTGCCACCCAACAGGCTACTTGGGCCCAGGGCTTTCAGGGCAGCAGGGTCCTTTGAGCAGCTGTCTGGCTGCTGGGGGCTTGTAGCCATAATTTCTCCTCCAGAGGTGGTGAAAGACTTGGGGTTTGCAGCTGAAAGTGTCCACAGCTTTACTTTGTCCACACCATGTAGGCAGAACTGAATCACTGGAAGGGAATTTGCTATGAGGACAAGAAAGGTCCAACACCTTCCATCTTGTGGAGCCACCTGCCTTCAAAGCCAGTGAAATTTCTCGTGCGAGTTATCCAGATTGCTGCCAGAGCATCCAGTTTCCTTGGAAAATGCTTTGAAAAGGAGTCAGGAAGGACCTCCCTGATTAGAGGAGCAACCCTGAACCCGCTTTCCATGAGGTCTGCTTTGGCATCCAGCAGCCTCCCGACAACGTGTGGATATCCTTTGAAGGGGAAGCGAGGCCTCACCCTCCCCATCGCAGGGATAACTTCTGATATCAAAATAACCGGCAGTAGAAAGGTTTGAGAAAACAATCCCTCTGAAGTATTTTCTCCATCACGGCTGGAGCGGTCCCCAGCAGGAACCTCCACGCTCTTGGGAGTTAAAGGCAGGGGCAGGGGCCAGACTGGAAGCTGCATTCCCAGCCAGCAATAATACAGATGGTAATGCCAAGAACAGCTTTGCTGTTCTGCCACCATGAGGTGTGACGGAGAGTCCAGAAAGATGAATAATCACCACTTTAAGGACCACAGAAGCAATCTGAGTGAGATGGAACTGATACCCAACCTTGCCAGGTTGTCCTACTGTGCCTGGAGTGCGTTGCTGGGGTGCAGGGGACCGTGAGCAGGTACTTGAGGAGACTCCAGAGGGACTCTGTTAGCAGAGGTGGCAGGTATGTTTTCCACTGGGTGTGGAGTCACTGCTCTGTGACCTTTGAGAGCCATGAATTGCATCCTACTCTATCTTTTTCAAAGCTGAGGAGGAAAGCCCAGCACCATCCTATTTGCAAGACAGTTACTGCGTGTGTTCTTACAAAGCTTTCCTGCTTCAGCAGCACTTTGAATCCAAGAGACAATCAGAGTTTAACTTGGCTGAGTTACAAGGGCTATTTCCTTTCTGATTAGCTCAGTTGTCTCAGTTTCCCTTCCTCTCCATCCATATCTTTAGTCATGGAAGGCTCCATCTGAGACCGTTTGGGGGCTTTTGTGTGGCTTGTAGAAATGTGGTAGATGGAGCACAGAATCTGAGCAATATTTACTATTTGTCATCGTCCTGCTAAATTTTTGGCAGGTCTAAATACCCTGCCAGGTTTGCTTTTATGTCATGGAAGATGCTTCCAAGTAGAGTTTGTCAAGGATTTTGGAGCATTCAGGCGCAGGTTCTGAGGACCAGGAGCTGTGTGATGGGTGTGATATATGATGAGAGCTGATGGCTGAGCCTGGGCTGGGTGAGGCAGGAACCAGCATGGACAGTGAAGCTTGGTTTGGGTTCGTACTTGCTCTTCAACCCAGGTTTCGTTACAGGCTGCCAGTGGCTGCTGTGGGACAGCAGGAAGGTGGCAACTTGGGCTCATGGGGCTTTGCTTTTCATGCATCTTCCCCAGCACAGTGTGGTGTTTGGCAAGCAGCAGCCTGGGAAGGAAAGAGGAGTAAATAATGTGAAAAGCTGGAGGGATGCATGAGCTAAATGAACCCTCTGCTTTACTCCTTCTTTTTTTCCTTTTTTGAGCATTGTCCCTGCTCATGGATAAAAGGGCAGGCCTGGAAACCTCCCCCAGCCCTGGGGAGGGGATTTGCTGCTGAAGTGGAGGATCTTATGGTTTTCTGAAGCACTGCAGTGATTCTGGTCTTAAGAATGTAAATGGAGGTTCAGGAGTTGGTGTGGGGAGAGTCTTGGAGGATTTGAAAGAGGGTCCTTGATGAAACATTGAGTTTTTCCCCAGTCTTTGAGGCACAATACACACCAGGTGAGAAAGGGTGCTGTGGCACACTGAGGTGTGATGGTTAGGGATAACCCTTGTCCCTTATGCAGATGTGAGGCTGCGGGAGCTTCGCTGTGGCTCAGCCTGGGGATGCTGCAGGAGCAGGACGGTGGAGGCTGCCGATGGTATCGAGATCTGGAAGAAACAATTCGTGATAAGGCAAGTCCTGACCTGAACTTGTGCCCAGCAGTTTCAATGAGAAGGGAACGAACCTGCTCGGTGGTGTGAGAAACCTCGGCGAACTTCCTTGTTTAGTTTTCCCACAGCCCTGGGCTTCCTGCTCGCCCCGGCACTGGAAGTATTAAGATAGCATCGGGGGGCTGCACTGGTGGGATTTCTGTCCGGGCAGGAGCAGGACATGGTATTCCATCCCTCCTGGGGCCAAGGGTGGCCCTGTGAGCATGGGAAGGGCTTGGGGAGGCTGCTCTGGAGCCGAGGAGGCGACCTGCTCCCTGGGGTTATGTTCAGGATCAGATCCTGTGCGGATGATAAGCCCAAGCGACGGGGCACAGGATACCTGGGAGGAGAGAACTATTGCTCTGGGTGTAGGAGTTAATTTTCAGGATGATGCTCTCCGCCTGGTGGGAGGGCAAGCGGTGCCTCCGTGGACTGAGATTACTGGAGGGGAAAAGGGTGGGACGCAAGTCTGGCTCTTCCTCCCCCTCCCCAGGTCACGGGCTGTAAACTGGCGCAGCCATTCTGGGCATAAGGAAAAATACCAGTAGCCTGCCAAGCAAAACAATAGGTCTTTCCACTGTTGAGCCACGTCCAGACAGTCTGGGCCTGTGTCCAGCTCCAAGCTGGCTCTCGGCTCAGCCTCCCCTTGCTGGAGCTTTAATAGGAGGGAAAGGAGAAGCAGCAAAGAGTAATGAAACGGAGGAATGTCTGTGACATTTTTCTAAAAAGGAAAAATGTGGAGTTTCCAGTCAAACCGAAAGACTTATTGGGTTCGCTGGGAGGCTAAGTCCAGCTCCTTAGGACAAACTGCTAGATAAGGAAAACAATTTAGTCCCAAGTAATATTCACTTCAGGATGGTGCAGGCTCCGCCAGAATCTGTTTTGACTGCACCACGTCCATTGAATTTCTTCTCAGCTCTTCAGCAAATGTGGTCCTGCTGGTCCCCTCAGGAGAGCTGGGATGGGCAGCTGCGCAACCCCCCGGAGCCCCCGCAGAACCCGACCAGTGCAGGAGGGAGCAACAGTAGCCGGCCGAGCACAGGAACCCCCAAACCCAGCCCAGTGGTGGGGTAGCCCTGGCTGAAGGAGGCAGGAGCTGCCCCAAACTCTCTGCCAAAAGCACCAGCCAGATAAGGTTTGGTCTCTGCACCAAGGACCAGCAGAAGCTGTTGGGGGACCGAAGGGCACCAGGGTCACGGTGCTGCCTGAGGTGGGGTGGGGAAAAGGGGAAACAAAGCGGCGTAGCACTGGAGGCCAGAAAGGTGACAGCTTAGAGCCTGGTGAGTGACAGTAAATGAATCATAGAATCATAGAATAACCAGGTTGGAAGAGACCCATCGGATGCATGTGGCATGTGGGAAATCCTGGAAGAAAAGCCAGCTCCTCATGTGTAAATCATAGAATGGCTGGAGTTAGAAGGGGCTTAAAGCCCATCCACTTAAAGTTCCACCCCTGCCATGGGCAGGGACACCTCCCACTGGATCAGGGGCTCCAAGTCCCATCCAACCTGGCCTTGAACCCCTCCAGGGATGGGGCAGCCACCCCTGCTCTGGGCAACCTGGGCCAGGGCCTCCCCACCCTCACAGCAAAACATTTCTGCTTAAGATCTCATCTCAATCTCCCCTCTTTCAGCTTCAGACCATTTCCCCTCATCCCATGCCAGCAGTGCCTGATCCAGAGCCCCTCCCCAGCTTTTCTGGAGCCCTTTTCAGCACTGGAAGCTGCTCTGAGGTCTCTCTGGAGCCTTCTTTTCTCCAGGCTGAGCAACCCCAACTCTCTGACTGTCCTCGTATGGGAGATGTTCCAGCCCTCAGATCAGTTGGTGCTGTGTATTTCATTTTTTTGAAGGTGTTTGACATTTTGCCCAGAGAATTTGTAGCTAATAGCACAGATTATGTGGATTGAAAATTGGCCTAATGACAGATTTCGAAGTATGGTCATTAATGGCCGTGTCACTTCCTGCAGCACTCACAAGGAGCATTCTGACATGATTTAATGTGCGATTTAAGAACAGTGATGATAAGAACCCTTTTCTGGTGGCATCTGCAGATGACACGGAGATTGGTATTGCTGTAAGCAGCGAGGGCAGAGCTGTGAACCTCCTGGTTCAACCGTCGCAAGCCCCCGTGATGCATCACCGAGGAGCTTAAATGCAAGGTAGCTCCCCTAGAATGCAAGGCAGGAATCCCTGGCCTCTGGGGATGGGATGTTTCCTCAAAGCTCTGAGTCACCTAAAGGTGTGGCTGATGCCAGCTGCCTGCCCGTGGGCACTCGCCACGGGGCTGTTTCCCAGCGCAGGGAGGGGCTGGGTGGTGGCTGGGGCATTGCCCCAAATCTCTGCTGGGTCCAGTTTGTGGAGCCTTGGGCCAGATGCCGGTGTTGCTGCTATGGGGGTCACACGCTGCTCCCCTCTTTTTGCTCTTGGGAAGCATCACTGCTCGTTTCCATGAGCCAGGTGTCCCCAGAGGAACGGGAGCTGGGGCTGGTGCGTGGCCTCATGAGCATCTCACTCTGAGTAGGGGACCTCAGAACAAGCATTCCTCCTTCAGCCTGACTGGGGGTCAGACTGGGGCTGCAGGGGCTCCTCAGGCCCCTTCTGGCTGCTGGGTGCTCCCGGCTTGTCTGTGCTCTTGGACTCTCTGTTCCAAGGCAGCCCCCTTCCCTTCAGGCTTTCAGATATATGAGTATTTCCACGATGCCCCAAGGCAGGGCTCTGCTCTCACTGCTGCCAGCAGCTCGAGCTGTTGGTAGCAAGGCAGGACTCGTGTTTAGGCTGAGGAGAGGCTGTATCTTGATTTGGTTATTGCTTTCACTCATGATTCCTTCTTGCCAGCGCTTGTATTTGCAAATGCTTTCCTCGCTGACAAATGGTTGCATGTCACCAACACCCTACAAACAAGACATGGATGCAGATAAGAACCAGTACCCTGTGCAGAGACACTGATCCACTGATAGTAGCCTCTCCGTGCATCAGACCTCAACCAGGCAATCATTCAAGTCAAAGATCAGTCCATCCACATCACTCTTGCCCACATCAGCACTTGTTTCAGGAGCAAATCCAGCATGAAAAATGGTACTTGGAGCAGAGGAGGAACCAAGGTAGACTTTGTTCTTTGTAAAGCCTGGCTGGTTGGATGCTGTGCCCTGACCCAACTCGACTCTAGGTGGTTTGTTACATCTTTCCTACCTCTCCTGATCATCCCTCCCTCTCTTGGGCTGTTCTGTGGGTTTGTAGAGTATTGAGATGAAGTCTGCCAGCATGTGGTTCGATTTTTGGAATTTATTCCTCTCTAAACCTGGCCACCTGTGTGACTTGTTTGCCAGGCAAGGAAGGTAAAATTCTCAAGTCCTTCCAAAGGCTGGACCATGTACATGGTGAAACGTTTACTTTGTGCAGTATCAGCTCCTTAGTCCAGGGGGAAGCACTCTCCGTGCCTTCTACTTGCAGTCATCGGATGGAGCAGCGGGTCTGGAGCTGCATCCCTGCCTCTATCCAAGGAGTCTCTTGTTGCCTGTAGCAGAGTGGAGCAGTGCTAGCTTCACTGCTTCCATCAACTGGAGGGCCAGAGAGGAAGATCTAAGCATGACAATATTCCCTCTGAGGGCAATTACTCTCAGCAGGCAATAGCTCCAGCACAAATTCTGGCATCTCAGACCCTGCTTTTCCTCCCTGGGTTGCTTGGAGTGTTTGTCTGTAGCAGAAACCAAACTCCCTTGCTGGAAGCCCATGTAGCCTCAGTGATAGCTACAGGGATCTCATCAAGCAGGAATTTCTTGGCAGGGGATAGGACCTGTCTGCCATATGGTTTCCATGTTTGGAGCAGAAGGTGATCAGTGGAAGTGGAAGGCAAAAAAAACCTGAACTTCTGTGGCCGATTTTCACTTGAGACTAATTGTTCAGCGCGGTGCCGGGGAGGGACCAGGGACAGGGCTGCCCCTCTGCCCACTGTGGCTCCCAGGGCGGTTCCACAGCGATGCCTCCTCTGCAAAGTATTTTTATTGTCAGGAGACTTTCCATTTTGACAGCTCTGCTATCTGTTTGAAGGGCTAGACAATAAAAAGTAAAACTCTCCAGAGCGTAGAATGTACAAATAATTGTCACGTCCTGCCTGGCTTCAGCCTCCTGCTGCCCTTCCTGCCCACACTGGCTGGGGGAGAAGCTCAGCCATTGACAAGGCATCTAAAGGCAGAGCATGGGCTGGTTGGTGGTGGGATGTCATTTTTGGTGCTGCGTCTGTCTTTGAAAAGCCTGTTTTGTTTTTTTTTTCCTCAGTATAGGAAAGCTGGGTAAAGCCTGTTGTGATCACATGTCTTGTTCAGATGGCCTGATCTGCTGCTTCTGTCTTTCCAGTGTCCTGTCCTCCATCCTGAGGACGTGGAACACATGCGGTGACCATAGTAGAGGATTTTGCACTCTCCTGCCTTTCTCCTAAGCCTGGTAAGCCACTACAGTGTGTTTGTGGGAGCACAATAATCCTTTCAAACACTATGTCTATCTAACTAGATAGAGCAACGAATATGACCTACCTCCCTTAGCTGTTTGTTGCAGCAAAATGCCCATTTACTTAAAATTTGAGCCAGGAATGAAGCTTATTATGCGCTTAAAATGTTGGAAGCATGGAAATGCTCAGCTGAGATGCCAGGAGTGCTCTGCAGTCAGTGCAGAGGAATGGCTTTGTTCCTTGGAGGGGAGCGGAGGAAGGACAGTGACAGCTCCCCAGGGAGGCCACAGGCTGGGAGATGAGTGTGAACCTACTGTGACATCAAGGTATGTTGGGGGAGAAAGCCATGAATGTATATTGTAAAAGTGAATCTGAGGGCTTGGGCTGGGTTAAAATTCATTCTGCTCTGGGTGGGCCTGGTTTGCAAACTGCAGCTTCCAACTGGCAGCAACAAAAACGTATAAATGCCTAAGCAGATGCAAAAGAGAAGTCTCTCTGTGCCTGAGAGACACTCACTACTCTTGAACAAATATTTAGGCCATTTCGTTTGCCAAAATTATCACAAGTGTCCAGGATGCAGGTTTGCATCAGAGTTGTGACCTGCGATGTCCTCAGATCTAAAGCCCTTGGAGAGAGGCTCAAAGCCTGGCTGGGACACCAGCTGAGCTGTGTGCCCAGTTGGGGAGGGACACAGACTCCTGTGCAGGAGCAGTGACGCTGGAAATGGTGTGTTGTGGATAAAAGTTCATGTAGGAGCCTGGGGGTGGCGGCTGGGGGGCTGCTGTTGGTCTGGTGCGTCACCTGAAGCCGTGGGAAAGGTCAGGATGCTGCTCCCACGGCAGCATCACTGTCCCCTGGCAGGGTGTTACTGCCCAGGCAGCCTGGTGAGCAGGCGCGTGTGCAGTAGCTGCCTCTGGTTTTTCTGAAGCCACAGGCAGAAGGTGGCAATACCTTGCGCTGGGCAGCTGCGTGGTGCCTTGAAAAGTGCACTTTGAACCCCCTTTGGTAAGGAGGCAGTGGGTGTGCTGTGTCTCTTCCCAGTGCCCAACGAGCTGATCTCTCTTGCCCCTTCTAGAGAAAATAAGTCGCCAGTCAGTTGGGGAGTTCATAGCACGCTGCGTGTTGGGGAACCTGTCTCTGACCTGAGGCACAGTGCTGTGCTGTGATATGAAACCATGGTTGGAAGCTGCTCTGCCTTCTGCACAAGGAGGAAAACTCCCCTGTCCTTCGTGAGGGTTGTGTAGCAAGCAAAGTGGCATTGCACAGCTGTCCTCAGATGCCTCATCCCCATTCTGATGAAAACATCGCTAATCAGAACTATCTGAGGGGAGCCAAAGAAAGAGCAGTGGTGCATTTTAATTCTTTCGACGTCTTTGCAGTGTTTCTGTAAAGGCACGGAGTGTTTTAAAACGCGAGATGTAACATCAAAACAGTAAAAGTAGATCAGAATGTTCTGTCTTGAGTTTCAAACAATACCCTGGAAATTTCCGAGTCTTTCCTGTTTGTGCCACTGCTCCCTGGACTCCTCTGCTTGCCATCCTTCTGCTGTTTACGATGGCAAAGTGATTTGATTTTTTCCTACTCACAGGCATCGATCTGGAGGCACTTAGCATATTTTGCTAAAATAGCCTCTCTCCAAAAGTTTCCTAGTGTGTGTTCAGGCAAACTGGAAACATTCTGGTGGCTTCAATGAGCTCCCCCTGTCCCGGAGGAGGCTGGGAGCGCTCCCGCCGTCCTCTCCTGGCAGCTGGGGAGGCAGAGCCCAGCTGGGCTCTTCTCCTGAGGAGCTCTGGGTCCCTGCCAGAGCTCAGCTCCAGTAGTTCAAGCCGGGGACCCAGAACCTCTCATGACTTGAGGTCAGACGAAAGCAGAGCTCCCTCCTCCTGCTCTAGTTCTGGCAGGCAAATTCCATCACTGCACAAATATTTTGGCAATCGGTGATAATGGGAAAGGAAACGCAGAAATGTCCAGTCCGAGAGGAATTCTCTAAACTAGGACACTCCGAGCAGAGCAGGAGGGCTGGGTTCAGCCCTTGCCATTCCAGTGGCAGTGGCTTTTCTCATGCCATCCTGCAGAAAGCCTCGCTCCGGCGTGGCCGCTTGCTCCTGGGCGTTTATTGCTTCGGAAGTGCAGCACTGGGGCATTTGTAACAACGAGCTGCTCTTTGTGGAAGCGTTTTATGCTCTAAGTGGTTACAGCAGTGTGGGATGGTGTGTGTATTTTGGTATCTATAAACAAAGCAGCTCAAGAATGCCTTGATACCAAAGGTTGTTTTTGGCTTTTGATCAAATACTGAATGTCTCGGCTTTTGCCTTTTTGTGAAAAAAACCAGCTCAGCTGCTGAAAGTGAGGAAAATAAAGCTGTGAAGCACAGAGACTCACAGAGGTGGGGGGACCTGGCCCTGCAGGTGGGGGCTGCGAGGAAAGGCAGGTATGGATGGAGAGCTTGAGCTCCCTGTGAGCACCCAGCCCACCTGCAGTGAGAAGCAAAGTTTCTTGTGGTTCTGAAGCTGGGACAGTTTCAAAGCAAAGCCCCTGGGACCCATGCTCTGAGGACTCATTGCTGCAGCCTGTCCACCCTGCCAGCTGAGCCGGTCTGGAGAGCCCCGTCCTGGTGATGCCAGGCTCACCGTCACGTGAGGCTCTGGGGAACGGTGGTTTTCTCCCACTGCTGCCAGCACATGGCAGGCTGGGCTGGGCAGCGGGGTCTGCTGGAGCAGGAGGGCTTGGGAATGGCAGGGAAGGGGATGACACCATCACCCTGAACGCTGCTGGGCTCCTTCGTGGGGAACAGGGGGCAGCCTGAACCTGAACCCCCCCAGCAATCAGGGCATTGCCTCAGGGGTTCTTGGCTTGTCTGTAGGAATGGATATTGTGATACCACACAATAATATCCATTTCCCTAGTTTGAGGAGCTGGATTCTTGTGCTTCATTCTATTTTGGTATTCATTTCAGTTTTTATCATTTTAAGGTTCATGCGTTTCTAATTGTTATGAATACCATGCTAAAATTAATAGTTCTATGGTTGGTTTATTACATTTAGTAAAATTATGTGCATGTAATGTTTGCCAAGAAAAGACACAGCAGAGACTTTAATCATGTAAAGATGATAATTTAGTTGTTACACTTGTTGAAATGATGGGATTAATTTTTTAAAAGTTTGCAAACTAGAGGAAAAATATAAAATGTTAATTGAGTTAGACAAGCAAGCCAGCAAGTGACTGATCCTCCCTGGCCAGTGGAGGGACACTGCTGTCACAGCTGGGTGAAAAGTGGCACCAGACATTTGGATAATCATTGGAGTTTTGATTATTCAGGCCAGATATTCCATGGTTTTCACTGATGAAGTCAGAACGTTTTAAAACTGCAGTGCACTTTGTGTCTCAGTTCTGGCTCTGTGGTCTCTACTGAAGAGATCATGGGTTTACCTGCTGCGTGGTGAAAAGAAAATATTCCAAAAGGAAATGGTCACAAATAATGCCAGTGAGGCAGGTTCCTCTACGCCTCCAGGACTTCGAGCTGGTACCAGCTGATACTTTTAGGGAGAAGGAGTTGGGGAGTGGGGAATCCCTGCCTAGGGTCTTGCAGCAGAGCTGAAGCCTGATGGATGTACACAGGTTTGCGTTTTCTATACCTGATAGAGGTTCTATTTTGTACTTGCTGGAGGAAATTTGGCTATGACTTGGGCTTTAATCCTGCAGAACATTTTGCGGGAGGTTGTCAGGAAAGAAAAGAGAACCACAGAATACGTCTTGTTTACTATAGATGGTGATGTGGCAAAATAACTCAACAGCCACTTCTCAGGAGTTTATGACAATAATCATGAATATGTTTTATAAATGTGAAGCGATGCAAGTGGACTCAGTTCTGGCTGAATTTAAATAATATGGCTTTGTGCAGCAAAGCCTAAATCACATGGCTATAATTTATGCTGAAATGTGCTACAGGATGCATTTATTCACAAGTATGTGCTGATTGTAGCATTGTGCCTGATTTATGGTGGTTTACTTTTTCATGCGAAAACCCCTACCAAAAATGATGTTTAGAGTCTCCTTTTATTTACTGAGCCCCGGCAGTTTTCTGTAGGCACCGTGGCAGAGGATCGCTTATCTTTCTCCTCTGGTTCCTCCGCAGCTGGGAGCTGATGGCTGGATGTGGCTCATGGTGCCGTGCGGCTGTGAAATGAGAGGAACGATGCACGTGCTGTGGGAGCTGCTCTGGATCCTGTATCTCCCTCCTACTTGAATGCAATAAGTGGCCATCACGTTTGGAGCCTGATAAAGATTAGTAAGAGCAAAATGAATTAAAACCACTCCTGCTCCATCTCTGGGGCATCTGTGAGCAATGCTGGGTATCAAAAGTAGGTCAGGGGAGAGCAGACTTTATCCCTCGCCCCTGTGATTTGGTTGGCAACTGATGATAATTTGGATGTGGAAGGCATATGGGTGCATTTAGATTATGGAGCTGTAAACTTGAAGGATTCACGTCTGCAAGCTCTTTTCTGACACGTGAGGATGTTGAGATCCGATCTCCTCTGACATCTTTGCCGATTTCCCATGCAGCAGACTGGCCACTGATCCCCCAAGACCAATGTGCGCCTCCTGCAGCTTTCAGATCGCATTAAACTGGACCCTTCATGGTTCCTGCTGCAGGGTTGGGGCTGGGTCCAGGGATGACACCCATCAGGGCCACCGCGGTGTGTGGTTCCCTCCCAGTGGGACCTCTGTGAGGGTCTCCATGGTGCTGCCAAGCCCTGTGGATGCTTTTACCCCCAGCTCTGCCCACCAGCGCTGCCAGGGCCGGGCATGGGGCTGCCTTGGTGTGTGCCTCTGCCCTAAGCCAGCTTCTAGCCACCCTGCAAGGACACAACACTGGCACAGGTCGCCCAGAGAGGTGGTGGATGTGCCCCATCCCTGGAAACTTTCAAGATCAGGTTGGATGGGAATCTGGTTGAAGATGTAAGTGCTCGCTGCAGGGGGTTGGACTGGATGACCTTCGTGATCCCTTCCAACCCAAACCGTTCTATGACACGTGCAGGGATTCAGGTGCAGAGAGCAAAACTGACCCAGGCACCAGCTGGGGGCATTTGCTATGGAATCCATGCAGCTGATGGCTGGGAGAGTGCCCTGTGTGTCCAGATGAGGAGCCCAGAACATGTGTCCCTCCTCTGGTAAGAAGTCAAAGGCTGTACCGTGATGCTGCCCCAGGACACACAGAGGGCTGGCTAAGGTGTCCAGGGCATTGGCATGTGGCTCTGTGTCTCCAGTGTGGTTTGTGCCCTTGGCAGTTTATGTCTTTAATTACAGAGGCTAAAGCAGGTGCTGGTTGTGCTGGGCTGTGCCAGCAGAATTGGTGCCGTTGTTCTTATGATGCTCCCCAAGTGATTTGGATGCTGAGCACTGCTGGGCACTCAGGAGCGGATGCTAATCGTCACCTTGGTGCTCAGGCTCATCACCCTGTCAACTAACTTGCCCTGTGTAAGGTCTTTGCTAGCCGTTGGTTAATCACGACAGGTTTGTATACAAACCCCTCTCCCCACATCTCGAGCTGATGTGTGGGTGGCGCTTGGGAGCTGGAGTAAAGCTTGACTGGGCAGCTGTGAAGTGGCGCTTCCTCACGCGGGAGAGTGTGACCCTGTGGCCTGAGCAGCGTTCCTTCAGCAGACATCGTGCCTGTTGTGTTTTAATTGAGTGTGACAATGCCCCCTGGCACAATTAAGCTGAGAAGCTTAATTTATCGTCACTACCAAAGGTGAATGTCAGCCCCTGAGCACCCTTTTCTGTGCTGAGTTTTTTGGAAGTCATAGAAGAGGTTCCTATCATCAGGCGAATGGAGAGGTTTAGATAATGTTGGCCTTGTAAAATTACATTGAGAAAGTGCTGTAACTCTGGCTCTGCTGGAAAAATACGTAATTCAGGGACTAAAATATTTATTTAAAGCATTTGGAATCCCAAAATAAATAATTTCATCTCATAATAGGTCCCAAAACATCCTGGGAGTGTGCACATCCATTAGGAGAGAGTCAGGATCCAGCAGTCCTTCTTCCTGGGTTAAAATTAGTTGTGCTGAAAGTTTATCAGTGATTTATTCAGCAGAGTGACTCCATTTGTAATTCTCCTTCCTGAAAGTTTCAGCACCATTGTTTTTAATGATAAGAACTTGTTGTAGCAACCTCTGTCCCTAAACACTTGGAAATTCTTGTTTAAATAAACATGCAACTCGCAAGCAACATGCAGCTTAAATGTGTATCCTATTAAAAGCTGGCAGGACCTGAGCCTCCAGGTTTCTTGCCAATGTTTGGAATACAGTAGCATTTTTACTCCGTAGTAATAAATTTCTGTAGAATGGATGTTGGTTTTAGGGGAAACCGCTTAGTTAGGCGGAGAGATGGAAAATATTCCTAATAAATAGGACACCGAATGAAGCAGGTAAATATTTAGGTTGTTAGCGTTGCATCTGCTTTACACAGGGCTGAAGCTCTCGCCCTTCTTTTGGAGGGGAGGAGGCATTTCTCAGCACGCCCAAGGAGAGGCCTCACGGTGAGTCATCCAAAAAGCGATGGATTTTAAACTTGCTCAAAATGTGACTGAGAATTTCCTTTTGCCCCTCGCCCATACCCATCGGTACGGGATGGACCAGGCGAAACGTCTGCAATTTTTGATTGCACGATGGCAACAGGAAGACTTTAATCACGTTTCACTTGAAGTGTTTATCTGAGTTTTAGTGTTGAGTTCAGCACAGCTTTGTGTTTCATAGAATCATAGAATTGTTTGGTTGGAAAAGACCTTTGAGATCATTGAGTCCAACCGTACCTGTCCACTGCTAAACCAAATCCCTGAACACTGTGTCTACCTGTGTTTTAAACCCTGATCCCACCTGTTCCAGTGGGAGGTGTCCTTGCCCATGGGAGGGGGGTTGGAACAGGATGAGCTTTGAGGTCCCTCCAACCCAAACCATTCTGTGATTCTATGATTCTCTGTCCAGCCTTTCATTATGAAGGGAACTTCTACAGCTGTCTTTAAGTCAGTGGTTTTAATTAGTTCACTATCAATTAATGAGTTCTGATGTTATGATGTGAAAATTACCTGGCAAACCAGGCTGCCATTATTCAGAATTTGTGGAATTAAACTCTGAATTCCGAAATAACTTCTTCATTAATAATTTTGATTTTCCAGACATTACACAGAAACACTGGTGATTAGCGGAAGTGTGATGTGTTCTCATTCAGTGTCCCTAATTAGCAGTAATTCAGTTATTAACTCTTTGGTGCAAATGAACAAGGCTAGAAGTGGGGAGCATTGACTTTTTAGCATGGATGTGTTTCCTGCATGCTTTTCGTTCTCGTGCCCCAGGGAACCTTTTTCTGTTCAGGCTCGTGGTTTGCTCTAAGGTTCGCAGGAAAACCTGTCTTGTGCAGGCAGAGGGTCAGAAGAACAAGCTGCTTGCGTGGTGACTCTTCCTTGTGCCGGGGGAAATCCCATCTGGGTGCTCCACAAGAGCAGGGAAGGTGTGAAATTCTGGACTTGACTGGTGCTGCTCATTCACTCCAGCCCAGCAGTGAGGGCTGAGGCATTACCTGCTTCATTCATAACTCAATGAAGAGTTCAAGTGGGCAGGAAGCTGGCCCTCTGCCTAGGAGAATTTGTCACAAGATTAAAGAATTAATGAGAATATACAATATATTAAAGAATGAGAGATTTTGCTAACCTCTTACCTTGTCCTAGCCTTAATTGCCTTTAAAAATCATAGGATACAATGAATTATCATTGATTTTTCTCAATACCATTTTTATTTTTGCAGAAGCCAGATAAATTGCAGCGAGAGGTGATGGTTCAAAGGGGCTCCGGAGATCAGTGAGGTGGGCAGGATCACGGAGGTCATGCCGGGGCTGGCTCCCTCTGTGACAGCAAAGAGCAAGAGTGCATGGCAGGGCTCCGTTGCTCCTCTCTGCCTGCCCTGGTGCTCGGCTGGACCTGCTCCCATGGGATTTGGTGCTGAGCAGCTGTGGTGGAATCACGCTCGTGGTGCTGTGCTGACAGTGTTTGGCTGCAGAGAAGGTAAAGAGCCAGCTAACAGGCTGAGGGAGTTGAGGTTCATCCTGGAGAAGAGAAGGCTCTAGGGTTATCTTAGAGCAGCTTCCAGTACTGACTGGGGCTTCAGGAAAGCTGAGGAGGGACTCTTGATCAGGGAGTGCAGGAATAAGATAAGAGGGAATGGTTTTCAGCTGAAAGAGGGGAGATTGAGATGAGAAATTAGGAAGAAATGTTTTGCTGTGAGGATGGGGAGGTCCTGGCCCAGGATGCTCAGAGAAGTCGTGGCTGCCCCATCCCTGAGAGCACTACCCCAGCTCTGCAGAGCATCAGAAAGCCAAGGTTTTGTCAAATCAGATGTCAGCAAAGTGGGGAGATTCTTATGAGAGCCTAAATGTACATCCCAGGCTTCTCCAGAGGAGGATTCACTTACTCTTTGGCGTGCAGGGCTCTCCTGCTCACTTTGAGCCACTTTTATATGCGAGCGTGATTATAACTGCAAGGACTAAAGGCCCAAAATCAGACTGGGAGATGGAAATGGAGAAGTCAAGGGGGAGCTAAGTATGGTCTTTCAGTTAATCCAGAGCTTCGTATTGTTTCCTGTTTCCCAGGTGGCCTACGGGGAGACCTGAGCTCTCCTGCACAGTCAGCAGAATTGCCGGGTGAACTGGAAAGCACTGGGAAAAACTACAAACCTGAGGTCTGCAAATGAAGAAAACAGCCAGAAAAATGAGAGAAACCAGGAGAGTGGAGAAAAAGGAAGCCAAGAAACCAGGAGAACAAGAGGGTCCCGTCCATGCTTTCATACAACTCAAGAAGTATCAGTGTGGAGGACAAACGGGACAGGATTACTTTCATCTCCCTCTCTGCTGTACTCTCATGGTGACACTTCCCTAAGAACAGAGTTTAGCAGGGAAAGGCGAAAAGCTGAGGGAAACAGAATTGCAGGTAGGTAAATCCCAGACTGCTAAAATCAACTGCTGTTTTCCAGCTCTTTCCAGTATGGTGATAGACATTTCCAGGACAGGTTTTTGGGTCAACACTTCTGAGGATGGAAGTTGAAGTGGGGTCTGCCTCCTCTTCAGCAGCTGGATCTCTGAATCTCCTTTTTCCACTCCTGAACACTTCCACTTGCCTCTGGTCACTACAGTCCGGGGATCGTGGAAAGATTTCTGCAGCCATCCAACTATCTGGGCGAGCCAGAAAGGTGATAGGAGTAACCACTACATCAGGACGACTGAACCATTCAGGTGCAGGGAGCCAACGTATTTCTCAAGCCAGAGTAAAATTTAAGTTGTCCTCTGACTGCTGCCTTCTTTGCAGGTGGAATTTGCATGTGGCAGCAAGATCCGCCTTACATCAAATGCCAATGCAAAGGCTAATTTAAATTCTTTTTATGCAAATGTTCGGTAATAAATCTGGGAAACCACTGGAAGGATGTTTAAGAGGACATAGAAATTCCAGTCACACATCGGCAATTAGGAATCCCAAGAAGGAGAAAGCACCTGTCTTGGCCTTTATTGAATATTATTCTCAATTAGAATATTCATCATACACACAAGACAATTCCTTCATTCAAACTTCCATAGACATGTTCAAATTACATCGTATCTGCAAAACAGAGAGATGGAAGTTATCATAACCTGTCTCTGAATAAAGCATTATTGAAACTATAAATGGTCCTGTCTGAAGCTTGCTGAAGTGCAGAAGCCTGACAGATGCTGCACAGAAATATGACTGGCTGGATGATGCCTTCCGAAACAGCTTGCAGGAAAATGATCCCATTATGACTGAGGCTTTCCAAGCATCCACCATGAATACCTAGCAGGGAGCAGAGGCTCTGATGCAGGGAGGGCCACACGCGACACAGCAAGTGATGTGACTCTGGCGATGCTGCTGGTTCATTGGGAGCGTGGTCCTGCCTGCAAGGCTGTCCAGGCACATGGGCGTAAGATTTTCCAGTGCAGGAGCTGGCTGAGCTGTCAGGTGGGCAGCCACAACTTCATGCTGGCTGGAACCAAACCTGTGAGCTTACCCTGTTGCTATTCACTGTTTGAAAGCCTGTGCTGTGGGCAGAGCGTGTGCCTGTCTGTGAGGTTCGTAAACTCTGAGGTTAGTCTTTGCCTGGGGCTACCCCTGCGCACGGCGCTGGGAGCAGAGCTGCAGTTCAGAAACGCTCCTGCCCCCGTCCCTTCCCAGTGATGCCAGTCAAGCTGCCAGGTGTTTTCTAATAGCAGATCATACATTTAGGGCCAGAGGGATCCTCACGCTCATCTGGCCTGTGTTAAGCAGGAGATCAGACCTGAGGGCTTTTCTGTGTCGGTTCCTGATACAAATCCCATGTCTGTGCTTGAAGTTCTGACAGGATTCCTCTGTGCTAGGGGCTCTGTTCCCCAGAAGGGAACCTGGAGACTTCTCACCTGCCCCTGCATGCCTTTCTCTGAATAATCTAACAAGACAGAGCTGCTGATGTCTCTCCTTATCGTGCACATCTGGTGCAGCCTGAATTCAATGCAGTGCTTCTCCTGTGGACCCTACTGAGCCTCCTACAGCCTCTTGATGTGTGGACACCACCCCATGCCCATAAGGGGCATGGTTTAGTGTTTGATAGGAATGGTTGGACTCGATGATCCAGTGGGTCTCTTCCAACCTGGTTATTCTATGATTCTATGCCTAACCTTCCCTGTCCTGCTGTGTTTATCCCGTAGTAGTCGTGTTTCTGCCCTGTTCTCCATCACCACGATGGCTCTGGTGTGTATCAACCGGACATAAAACCTCAATGAAATGTTAAATTAAGGCTGCTTTCTCAAGAGCTTTTTTTAACACCTTTCCTTCAGACTGTCAATAATTTTACCTGAGATTGTCAGCTGACAAAGCCCTGGCAGCTCAGCTCACCCTCCTCATCATCTGCAAATTCTTGCACAAACTTTTCTTCTCTGGAATGCACTTAATGCACCAAAAAAGTATCTAAAGTTACTGTTAACAATCCAGGAATGAGCTCATCCTGCTCTTTTAAAGTGCTTGAGTGTATATCATCATTCAACAGGTTGGGCCAGAAGGGACCTTAAAGCCCATCCAGATCTGAGCATCTTTCTGTAGATTCCAATGTAAATATAACCCCAGGATTCTGCATAGACTTTGGGTCTGACAAAACACCTTCTGGTGCCACATCCTTCTGAAGACAGGAGACACTGGCCCAAGAGGTAGGTGGCGTAGGCACCAGCCTGCAGGGCCTCCTTGTAGCTGCTCGGTCTCCAACCTGAGTCGTGTATCCCCATCCCCGGAATGTGGGTGCAGCTCTTTCACAGCTGCCTGAGCTGCAAAGGTAGAACTGCTTCCTCTGCATGGCTGAGAGGTATCATGGAATCACCTTTGTGTCTGCAACTCAGAGCTGGTTGTGCTGCTTTTGAAGCGCTGCTTTCCCTGAGCAGGGGCTGGGAGCGCGCTGCCCCAGCCTATGAGCATCGTATGAAATGAAGTGTAATTCAAACTAAGTGAGGGACTGGGAGGGATGCAATGGCCTTATGCAGGCATCTCTGTGGTAAAAGGAACATGTTCTCCTTTCTCAGCCCCGCTTCTGTTCGTGGCCAGCAGCACTTGGTCGCAAGCACCTAGGCGTGACGTGGAAGTGGCTCTGGGATGGGACCTTCCAGCCACTCAGAATGGCCGGCGCAGCCACTGCTGGACTTCTCAGAGAATTTGATCACTCCAAAAGTGCATCCAAGAACAGCTCGCAGGAAATCAATAACCCCTACCTCCCGGTTTCTTGGCTCAGCTGTCCTCTCTTTTCAAAG
Source organism: Phaenicophaeus curvirostris (assembly GCF_032191515.1). Taxonomy (NCBI): domain Eukaryota; kingdom Metazoa; phylum Chordata; class Aves; order Cuculiformes; family Cuculidae; genus Phaenicophaeus; species Phaenicophaeus curvirostris. The sequence goes on from NC_091408.1 coordinate 1,618,144, forward strand.
TTTTGGATCTGTGCCTCGTGAGTTATACAGCCAGTGCTGCTTGCACCCGGCTTTCCTGCTTGCACCGAAATTCCAGCCTGCACCCTGCCTTCCAGCCTGCACCCACCTTTCCTGCATCCTGCCCTCCTACCCTCTTCAGCTGCCCTGCCAGACTGGGCAAGAAAGGCAAAGGCTTAAACACACACAAAGGTATGGATTTATAGCAGAGGTAGGGAAAAAATTCACGCGGTGGGAGGGGATGAAGAAGGGGGAGATGTCTGCAGGTGAGATATCTTTTGGGTGTATGTCACTGATGTGATGCTGCTGATGGTTCGGTGATGGAGCTGTCTGCTGCCATGAGTCATTGAAGCTTTGGAAGGGCTGGTTACGCTCCTCTGCCTTGATGGGCACTGTGCAGGAAGGCAGTGGGGAGATAGGGGGATGAGGAAGCAAGGTCATGAAATGGGACTCGGATGTTACAGCCTCCAGGTGTCTTCATGGCCAGTGGCGGGGAAGGTGTTGGCACCTGGAAGCCCGGCCCCTGCTGTCCCTGGGCTGCAGCCTAGCTGCTTGCCTGGTGCCTGGGCAGAGCCGATGCACCAGGACAGGGGGTCACTGCTCAGCCAGGGTGGGCTTGGTCTGCTCAACCAAGTAACCAGTGATAGGAAAAGAGGCAATGGCCAGGGGAGGTTTAGATTGGATATAAGGAAATATTTCTTTACCAAAAGAGTGGTGAAGCCCTGGCTGAGGCTGCCCAGGGCAGTGGTGGAGTCACCATCGCTGTAGGCGTTCAAAAAACCTGTAGATGTGGCACTTTGAGACACGATCTAGGAGGGGTATTGATATTGTGGTGATGGTCAGACTTGATGATGTTCGAGGTCTTTTCCAACATTAACAATCTCATGATTCTATGGGAAACCTGTGTTTTTAAGTCAAGAGGAGGAGATTCTTTCCAAAGTCCATCTCCAAGCCTCATGTTTCTGACTGGCTGCAGGAAGGAGTCGGGGACACGTGCCCCGCGTGCCTGGCTCAGGGAGGCAGGCTGGGCACTGTGGGCACCGAGCTGGGCTGCCCGCTCCCTCCTCAGCCCCTGAAACACGCTGAGGAGCGCTAGCAAGAGCGTTCAAAGGAGGAGCATTCCTTGATCTCGTGTGCATTAAAGGGAAATGAAGCAGAGCACAAATCTAATCAAACACGTTGCCGTCCTGCGAGAAGTGTGCGAGGGCTAAAGGGTGCGGAGGCGCCGGCTCCGGTGAGAGGAGATGGCCCTCTTCCCCATTCATGTATTTTGTATTATAAAATGACTGCGGTTGTCATAGCAACATAAAGGGAGCAGATCTCATTACTGAGGCCTGGCCACATTATTTTCTCCAAGGAATTTCTTCTTTTCATTATTTTTCTCCAAAGGTCAGTTATCCTCTGAGGCAGGGCGGGAGATTCTGCGAAAGGTGAAGCATATTCATGGCAGAATTCCCCTGGTGGAATTTACAATCATTTTGCTTTTTTATACTTGTAGAAAGATTTCTTTTAGTATAACATTTTCTTTTAACCCTTTCTGCGTGAAGCCTGGCTGCTCAGCACATCAAACCGGGCTCGTGACTAAGAAGCTTTGCACAGGGATTTTGTACAGAGAGTGGAGAATTAACGTCAAATCATACTTTTATTGTAATATAAACCAGAGTGTGTCAGACTGCATGCGAGCGTTTCTCGGACTTTTTGTTTGCCTTTCGCAGCTGCACACACTGTAAAAACTATTTCAAACTTTGTTTGGAATCTGTTTCTCTTCTTTTTGTTGCTGTCGGCTGTGACCCAGCATGTGTCTTGGGGAGCACGTGCTGACTGTCACATGGATCTTGGGGCTGGAGGCTCTCTTTGTGAATCGCATCTCCTTGCCTAAGAACAGGTTGCCCAGAGCAGTGGTGGCTGCCCCGTCCCTGGAGGGGTTCAAGGCCAGGTTGGATGGGGCTTGGAGCCCCTGATCCAGTGGGAGGTGTCCCTGCCCATGGCAGGGATGGGACTGGATGGGCTTTGAGGTCCCTTCCACCCCAAACCATTCCATGATTCCAATTCATCACTTTGAATATTCAGGTGCTCAGCTCATGAAAAGGCAGGAAAATATAAGTGCAAACAGTGTTAATGCACCAGTCACGTGTGTCGGCATCCCCCCAGCGGATTGACAGCGGGGACCAAGAGGCATTTGGCCTCCCTCACCCTCCGTGTACAAACCAACACTACCACTGCAATTTTATATGTAAATATAATGTGACAGATTTTGATATGTTTCATCAATTCCAGAATTTCACACAAACACCCCAGCTCCTTTTCAAAGACATATTCCCCATTAGCTTGTCATTAAAGCTTTTCAACTAGCATTCCAAGTCGAACAGCCAACACCGATTTTCTAAATATGGTCTAAAAGAGGATGATGATACTTAGCCAAAGAGAGAAGAATGCACTGTGTTCCTCCTTGGTGTAAGATAAGCCCCTCTCTGGCTCTCCAATACATTTCTTAGGCCCTTGCCAAGGATAAAGTCTTTCCAGCTTTGCAGAGTTTTTAAGTGTCATTTGTCCTGAGATATCAGAGAAACAGCATTGTTTCCACTAAAGGAGAGGTGAGGCTTTTATTTTCTTATAGGATGCAGAGACCTGCAACATCTCAAAAGGTTTTGTAAGAGGATATGCATATTCTCTGTGCATGTACCTGTAAAGAAAGACTGTTTTGTGTTTCTGTGCATGTGTATTTGTAAATAATTGTGTGTTATTACATATATAAGTCGTCTTGTATTCCAGTCACACCTGCATCATGCGCACTGTTAATGTCGTGCAGTTGGAGGGAAGGGATCTCTGGTCTCCAGTGTGAGGGAGGCTGGCCCATCAAGCTATACAGCATAGTCTTGAAGAAGTAATTAAGTTTGATATCCTGCTGTTATTTTTAATTTCTTTGATTTAACATGAGTAAGCTTAACAGTGCTAATATAATACTGAAACAGCACAGAAATTTATCATGTCTCTTCCCCGTTACGAAGAAGAAAGTGGAAGGAACTCACAGTGAGCAGGAGAGGCTGTGGAGAACATATGGTCGTCAAGTCTTTACTCATTAGTGAAAATCTGCCTGAAAATGGGATCACTTTTTGCTATAAACCTCAGTCATGCCAAGAGGCAGGATTTCCCAGAACGACTTCTTTGTGTGTGGCAGAGCACCAGAGCGTGCGTTCAGCTGGCTGCAAAGAGTTAAGCAGAAGATCAGATCTGGGAAGGCAGAAAAGCCTCAAGTTGGAGGCGTGGGATGAGTTGGAGGCGTGGGATGTACTGAGCTTTCTTCCAGGAGCACAGGCTAGAGATGACCCAGGTGTGGGTCATCGTCCTAGTGGTGTCTGGGATGGCACCCGTGCTGAGAGGGGCTGTGGGTGATGCTGTGCCTGGAGGCTCAGTGATGCTCAGGGAGTCTTGGCCAAACACATTGACTCTTGGAAGCTCCCAGGGCTTTTACTAAGTCAGTGTTAAGAGGTACTGTCTTTATAAGCCTCTTAACAGCTTGGCATTGCTCTGAGCAGGTTGGACTTGTTGGCAATTAAAGGTGAAAAGGAAGAGGGGCACTTCTGAGCCTCCCAGCCTCTCCTCTTTTGTAGAGCCAGACAGGCTGTGTGATCCTGCTGTACGGAGGGGAGAGCAGACAGAGGAGTTCATAACACTGACCCGCTCCAAAGGTGTCATTTAAAAATTAATGAATGCTAATGAATCCCCTTAGCTGTAATAATAATAATAATAATAATGATGATGATGATGATGCCTGGCTGTTTCACAGCACTTTTCATCAACACTTCTCAAAATAATTTAGTATATGTGTCAATATTGTCTGCAGCAGTGGCAGAGCCATTACTGTGACCAGGGCCAGTGCCTGCGTTGCGACTTCTCTTTAGATGTCCATTTGCTGTAAATCACATTGTGCATGCAAAATGAGTATTTGCATATGCAAATGAGCAGGCATCTAAGTGGCCAAACGTGCCGGCTAATACCTCCTCTGTGCGTTTGCTTCTGGTGACTATGCTGGGTGGACAAGATCACGTGAGTTTGTGTGTAACAACCGTGGCGAGCTCTTTATGATGGCAGAAGAAAACCAAGTAAATCAAGATGTGCTTTGATTTTAAAGTGATTTAGGAAGCCCTAGGTATTATTTTAAATACAGCTGAGAGCTACATGACACCAGCGAGCTTCAGTTAGTGCAGTGCCTCACCAGAAATCCCAGCAAAGCCAGGGACTGTAATGAACAGCTACCTCCCAGCTGAACTCTGGCATTGCAGATGCTGTGACAATTAGGTTGATCTGCCAGGTGATATTGCTGCGCGGCGTTTCGCTTCGTATTCATCACAGCCTGAACCGCTTCTTAATTTTAATTGCATGCTGCAGCAGGTAGATGGTGTCATATCACATGCACTTCAGAGTGAGGTGGAATGCTTGGAATATATTATGAACACGGGTTATTATAGGGCTTTTAACTGTGCATTTAGCAGTGGTAGATGTAAAGCTTTTAGCTTGCACTCCTGTTTATTAATTAATAAAGGGCTCTGTTCTGACATTACTTACGTCCTCCTGTGTCTCTCCTTTTTAGATGCAGGTCTCATTTAAAATGATAAGTAGCCCAAAGCACTTCTCATGAAATTCGCTTAAAGCTAGCTGCCTTCCTTTCAGACGCATGCCAGGATTCACCCTGCTGACTTCTCTTCTGCTGAATCTCCTCCAGAACGCCTTGTCAGCTCAGCTTCCGCAGCTGGAACAGCGCAGGGGGGATGCTGCACCACGGGCAGCTGGGCAAAGCCAAAGCCACAGCCCTGCTGGGCACAAGGTGAGATCCTTCTCTTGAGGACTGTCCTGTGAACAGCAAAGCTGGGGCTCCTCTGAGAGGTCATTACTCATCGCCTTTGTGGTAACCCCACTTTCCCGGAGAGATGGAAGATTTAGACCTGGTGCAGAGCATCCAGATGCTGTCCCAATTGCTGCACCTCACAGCCCCTTACCAGATTTTCCACATGCCTTGAGTTTGTGGTGCTGGGGTCTGGAGTTTTAGGTCCTCCCTCATCAGAGGTGGATCTCCTTCAGTAACAGGCGTAGTCCATGTTGGCTGTGGCTGGGACTTGCCTCTGACTTGCTGTAGGCACAGGCTGCTCTGCTGGTGCCTTGTCTCCTTTGCAGCCTTTTCTCTTTCTTTTTTTTCCTACTGGCTTGTAGTGGGCTAATAACTCACAGTAGAAACAGCTTCTTCTGATTAGGATCTATTCAGGTATTTTTCTATCTTTAGCTCTAATTTGGATGACAAATCCCCAATAGCTGTGATACCGAAGGGAAATGTGTACCGATAGTTAAGGCAGAATAAAGTGGTGCAATAATGTGGTGTTTGTGCTTATTGCAAACGCGTGGAATGGAGAGAACCTCTTTGCCACCAAACAAGCCCAGGCTGCTCTCTGCTCCTCTTGCTGTGACTATTTGCAATGGAGCGAGGGGTGAACCCAGCGGGAGCCTGAGCTGCAGCTACGGTTGTTATCCCAGCAGTGCCCCATCCTCTCATAGAATTGTTTAAGTATATATTCACTTTTAAAAGTTGCTGGGAATATATTCAGGGCTTGATGCCGTGACTCCTGTGCTCCTTGCACCTCCAGCCTGCAGGGAGGCTGAAGGAGCTTGGAGCCATCAAGCTTCTTTCTGACTCTGCCCCTGCCAACTCCCAAACAGAGCAGGGGGTGGGTGGCACCACGCACCGAGCAGGTTGGCTGGGGCAGAACTGTGATGCTATCGGCTTCATTCATCTTCTCTTCCTCTTTTCCAGCTGCCACCACTCCAGTTTCTCCAGGCTGGGAGGAGATTCCTGAGGCGAAATCGCAGGTCCTGGGATCAGTGGCTCAACCCAATTTGGCAGCTTCTGCATCGATCGGTCCAGGATTAGCGTTCCTTCAAGGTGTGGGAAATGTATTAAAAGGAAGACTATTTTGTTCCTGGATATTGAAGGTTTGTTTTCATTAAGTATTCTGGAAGCGTTGCTCTTTGTGCTGGAGTATTTGGGTTATGGAGCATACTGCAAGCTCTGAAATTTGCTTTTTTTATTTAAGTTTTTTCTGGCTTGAAAGGCTGGGTTTTATAACAGGTCAATTCCAGACCATTTGATATTGATATATGAAGATCCTCAGGGATTATTGTAATGCATTTTTCATCCTGCTGTGATAGTATCATATAAGGAAAATGGGACTGACTGTTAAGTACAAATTGAAAAAGACATGGTCATTTAAGATAACTCCTTATCTGTATACAAGGAAATGGTATCAGGGAAATAGACCACCAGTTGACAGAAATAAATTTTGCCTCAGGCTCCTCCTTCTCTTCCCAGGCTGCTCAGGCTTTCCTTTCCTTTCCTTTCCCTTCTCTTCCTTTATTCAATTACGTTTATCACCACGTCTCAGTGGGCTGGATGTGAACCTGGCTGGCCAAGTCTTGTGGGTGGCAGCCCCAGGAAGCCGCTGCCCTGGTGGCATTGCCGGAGCCAACGGACTCCTCCAGTGTTCCTGTGCTGAGCTCCTAAAAGGGACACCTGGAATCCTGGGTTCAGTTTTGGGCCCCTCATTCAAGAAGGACATTGAGGGGCTGGAGCACGTCTGGAGAAAAGAAAGGAGTTGGGGTTATGAGAGGCAGCTCAGGGATTGGGGGCTGTTCAGCCTGGAGAAAAGGAGGCTGAGAGGAGACCTCATTGCTTTCTGTAATTGCCTGAGAGGAGGTTGGAGCGAGGTGGGCACTGGCCTCTTCTCCCAAGCAATAGGACAAGAGGAAATGGCCTCAAGATGCACCAGGGCAGGTTCAGATTGGACATCAGGAAAAATTTCTTCACTGAAAGGATTCTCAGGGCCTGGCAGAGGCTGCCAGGGAGGTGGTGGAGTCCCTGTCTCTGGAGGGGTTTAAAATCCAGGCAGATGATGTGCTCAGGGACAGGGACAGTTGGACTTGATGATCTCAAAGGTCTTTTCCAACCAAACGATTCTATGAGTCTAATTTATTTGCCTGGGTCTGGATGTGCTGGAGCAAGTGGAGGAACTTAATGAATGATTTCTTTAGTCAAGTGAGAGCTGTTTGTTTTTACAGCCCTTATAAAAAGATGGGAAACAAACTCAATAAGCCAAGTCACACTCAATCCACTCATATTTCTTTTTATTCCTGGCATTTTATCTCAACTCGCTCTATTTTAATAAGCTATAAATCAGGGCTTATTATGATGGTGTGAACAGTGTCAATGGGCCCTCTTAGCACTCCCAGCAACGACGCTGCTCTGCCAGTACCTTTCTGCAGACGGTCTGGCCTTTCGCTGCCTGATGGAGTTTGTTGGAGACTCTTCCTCGCAGAAAGCTGCAAAACCCATTTGAATTTATGATCGTTTTGGAGTCTGCACAGGAAAAGTGTGTTTTTCCAGATTCTGTGAGGTAATCACAGTGTGATGACATATGTTGCAATTCCCTATATGCTGCCACACGCTATGCTGAGCACAATCTCTGAAGTGCGCTTTCCCCTCCTAGGTGATTATTACATCCCGTTTGGACTCTGAGTGTTTTGACCATTAGTAGAATGAAGGCGATTACAATTTGGCATAAGGCACTGCAGTCAGAAGCCAATGTTTAGAGACAGTGGTATAAGAGAAGTCCCATAATTGGAGCTGCAGGGCTGAGTTTGCCAGAGTATCTATTGCTGGCACCAACTCCTTCTTGGCGCTGCACCTATTGTAGCTGCACTTTGGCCCACACCTTGCTTCATACTGAGCCTGCAATTAAAATACAATCAGTTGTCCCTGTCCAGCTCCTGGATAGCGGTTGTGCTGCCCAGATTCCTATACGTGCCCATACGGCATTCGAGGCGTCAGCGGTTTAACACCGTGCGTTGCTGGCACCTTCACCAGGGCTCACGTACAAATTCAGATGAGAACTTCTCAAACTTTGATTTATTGTCAAGGCAGTCCTGAAGAAAAATCCCTGCACTGCACCACGACGTTCCTGTGTAATCTCCCAGGAACTTTGGGACTCGGTGTCTCCAGCTCTCAGGTTCCCTTTCCGTTACCCCTGGGCACTCAACATCAATCACACTTAGCAATGACTGAGGTTTTTTTTAACTATTTCCATGTTGATTCCACATTGCCATGTTCTATTTCCCTGTAGTGATACTAAGGGACAAAACAGCCTCTCAGAGCTTCTTTGTTCTTCTTGCCCCAGCTCTGCCATCAGAGTGAGTGCTGGTGTTCGTGGAAAGGCTGAGAGAGAGACGCGTGTGATGGTGCTGGGGAAGGAAGGATGGCTGGCACAGACGAGACAAAGAATCTGGGGTGTAGGAGATATTCATAGAATGTCCTAGAGTCTCCCTTCAGTCTCCTCTTCTCCAGAAGGTGGAAAAGTTCTCAGAAAATTCCAGCCAAATACAGGTTTGCAGCAGCACCTCAGGAGCTGCTTGTGTCTCCTGAGCCTATGGATGCTTCAGCTGCCTTTTGCCCAGGCGACTCTATCTGTGCTGGAGGTCTCAGATCCTCACCTGCTGTGCTTCATGGGCTCGCCCTGGAGGTGTAAGGGGGCTGTGTCTGCTGTGGGGAGGAGACCTTTTGCTTTTGGGAGAAACGTTATCCCAGCATCCCATTTAGAGCCCACACGGGGCGGCACTGGGCCTTTCACTGAGCTGATTGCTTCATCGAACTGGCTCAACAGCATGTTTTATAATTAAAATATTATAGCTGGAAATGTTGACTATCTTCCAAATATGCCAGGAGGCTTCTGTCTGCAGGGCTTGAAGCATAAGCTGGCAGTGAAGGCTGGTGCAGCGCAAAGACAAATGCACTTATGTTGGGCTGCTCATTGTCTCCTGCTCTAACATCTCGCTAATTCACCCAGCGATGCTGTTGCTTGCACGGCCTATAATTTCCTTCACACCTAATTGAACTTTGTTTTAAAGTCTTTTGTCAGACTGATGTCCAGAGAGCGCTCTAGCATGGGCTCTTTGGCCTTTCTTTCTGGTTCTCCATCAATATTTGCAAAGCGAGGCTTTGGGGAAGCCACCACCTGGCTGGGAGCAGGATGGGCCATGGCTTAAGGAAAGGCTGCTGGGCACCTGAACACAAGCACATGGCTCTGGTGTGGAGAGAGGGCAGAAGGGCACCCTGAAACCCCTTGTTCTGCTGAAACAGCTTGGGAAAGAGGCCAAATCCTGCAGAAAGCATCCTTTGACAGCCCCCACTGTGGTGTGCATGGGACGGTGGCTTGGCTGGCACCATGGAGGTCCCCTGGCCACCAGTCACTGGTGGTCCCAGGTGGCGCCTGGCAGTGACCATGCTCCCACTGTGCATGTGCCACGGGGTTGCTGGATGATGGGACTTGAGGCACAGTGGGTGCTTTGGGGGGGTCCTCTGCGCTGTCACCCCTGCGCTGTGACCCAAACATCAACTGGAAACAGAAGCGTTTGCAAGGGAACAGCCTGTCTCTTTCTTCAGGGTCTGTTTTAGACTGTACAAGGAGATAAGCAAATTATATGGCCTTAAATATCTGCGAGATCTGCGATTCTCAAGGCAGCCATCAAGGCAGGGCTAACAAGGGCACTTTAAACACCGAATCAGGCATTTCTATTGCACAGATCCTTGTCTCAGCCTTTCCCCCGGGAGAAGAGCAGGCAGCAGGTTTGTTAAAGAACACGGCTTTAGTTTTTGTTTAATTTTTCAAAGTGAAATTCTTGTTTTTCTGCTCTTACTGAGGAAATTGAACATTTTGTCCTTGCTGGCCCCTGAGCTCCAGCTCTCACTGCTCTGGTGGAAAAAGCTCCACAAGCGGCTCAGCATCGGTGCTGGAGGTCAGGGATGCTGGCAAACGCGCAGCTCAGCGTGCTCAAGGGAGATGTCAGGACAGACCTGCAGACACCTGGAGTAACGAGAGCTCCCACGGGGCCTGGGAGGGGGACGGGAAAGGGGGACATGCAAACTGGTGGTGCAAAAATAAAAGAATAGGACAGGAGTCCTTCCCACACAGGCAGAGGAGAGGTGGGACACCTGAGCGCAGCACGGGGTGATGCTTTGTCAGCCTGGCATGTTGGGAGCCGTGCTGGCTGGGATGAGGAGGATCTGGCCAGGCAAAGTGGGGATGATGTCTGGATCTCTTTGTGGACGATGTCAGGATCCCTGCGTGGTTGGGGGAACCCCACTGTCCACCCCATGGCCAGCATCCCCCTGAGTGGGGCTGTCCACCCTACTTGTGCCTCTCCCACCCCTCCCCAGGTATGGAGACCAGGGAGATGGAGAGAACTTGTGTGATGGGTTTATTGATTTATCGGCTGTTCTTTGGGGCTGGCAGGAAGGATAATCCTCATTAACACATCCGTTATTGCTGCGGCTCCTCGGGAGAGAGTTCTGATTTTGTTCTAGCTGTTGAAAAGAAAAGTGCTTTTGAATTAGCAATGTTTGTCTAACACAGAAAACTCCAGGTCACCTGGGATGGTTCACAAGTGGTGGCTTGTGTTGCGGAGGAATGGGGAGAAAGGATTTTTAAGAGGCAAACCCCACTCCTGAGCTGGGTCAGAGGCTGCAAGACTGCGCAGGCTACAGAGCTGTGCACCAGGCAGGGATCTTCTGAAGAGCATCCAAGATAGCAAGCATGGATTTTTCTGAACACAGTGGGTGGAGAGGCCCAAGGCAGAGCTAGAGGTGGGAGCAGCCCCCGGGGAGTGTCTGCAGCACTTGCAGCATCCTGGCACCCTTCTGCTCACAGCCATCCCTCTCCTCTTCAACGTAGTTGCTGTTTCAGGAGGATCCCGGTCTTGCTCTGGGTGATTTTCAGAGGGCTGAAGGATATTATTCTCTCTGGCAGTCTCATCAATACTTTTAATTAGCTTTTTTTTTTTTTTTTTCCACCCTGCTTCCATCCCCTTCATAGCTATCGGCCTCTTAACAGATCTGAGTATGTTTTGAACGGCCATACTCAATGCCATTTAAATCACTTCTCAAGGGCACCGGGCCAGGGATGTGCAGTGGCAGTTTAAAAGGATTAGAGCCCTTTGTTTTTTCGCAAGTGGTTCAATTTACAAAAGATCAGGGTTCAGGACCTGCACACTATAAAGTGACTTAAAGCCATGAAATCTATTTCTCACTAATTCTAGATTACTCTCTACTTAGGAGCCCAGGGTGCCAAAAAATGGTGGGTTTTTTGTTAAAATGATATGAAATCCTAATGCAAGTCCCTTTTAACCGCTATCGCGCAGTGTCATGCAAATTCCCAACCTATGCCAGCAATTATCTAGCAACGAACATGATCATTTCGATTAAACCAACACATGTTTCCAAAGATTTTTTTTTTTAAATTTTATTTATTTAAAGCAGATAACCGTAAAACTTTGTCACTTCACTTCTCCTCTCGGGCATTCGCACAAAGCCTTAAACACCCCGCGTATCTCTTTTGTAAAGTGGGAGCATTAATTGCCCCCCTGCTCATTCAGGCGAAGCCCCCATTGAGGTCAATGGGATTGGGGCTGAATAAAGCCTGAAAAATTGGCCCTCTGCTCTGTAGGAGAGAGATAGGAGACCTGTTTGCATCTGAGGGTCTCCAAAAGCGGAGCAGGGAGGAAGATGGGCTTTCTGTTAGGGATGAAGAAAAAAAAGTTTTATCTTACTCAGCATCCAACTCGTAATTTGAAATGGAGAGAACCGGTGGCCCACACGATCATGAATAAAGAACAGTGGGAGAAACTGGGTCAGGCTGGCAAGAAGGTAGGAGCTGCCCCGATTGTTTCTCTCCCAGCCATTAGCTTCACAAGAGAATCCTTTTTCTCACTGGACGACTGTACACTTTTTTTTTTTTTTCCTAAAGCAGGATCCCTCTGACAACCGAAAAGGAATACTGCATCTGCAAATGAATGGTGCCTGCAAAGAGACAACATGAAATTTTTAAAAAGCATGGTAATAAACGCTATTCAAAAAAACACAATCTCTGAAAAACACGGCCTATTGAAATGACAAGCCGAAAATCATTTGCTAAGCACTGAAATGGCCCCTTTTGTCACCCCAATCCTTCTGTTGACAGTTACCTTTCAATCCTACAATTGTGCAGTAAGTACTGATTTTTATTCAATGTTCTATTCACCCTGCGTATTAATGAAAAGAAAAAAAACTTGTAAGAATAGCCTTTAATAGGCTGATAGACAAGGCTCCCCTATTCTCCTGCTAGAGCTCCTCTTATCAGCTTCTCACAGTATTGCTTGCTTGCTCAATTCTTTCCCTTTTCTAAACTTTGCTCACCCATCTGGGCTTTTTCTCGACTGAGATGGAAACATTTTTATTTCAAAAGTCTCACTGACTTTTTCTTCTCCTCGAGACAGCGTTAGGTAAAGCCTGACCCCAGCCGAGCCTCCTCTTAGGCTCAAAGAGTCCAACGAGTGGATCTGGTCTCAGCTCATCCCAAAGGAGCCCAAAGGTCCTGACCGGAGGGGTTGTTCCTCTGAAACTTCTGAGCTTTCCAGGGCCAGGGATGATACAACAGCAGAAAGAATAACAGCAGCAATACCCACCCCAGAGAGCAGGGATGGAGCTCGTCTTTCCTCTCCTTGGCCTTCCCAGTGGTCCACACCAGCATGACTGAGCTGTGTCCATTGGAGCCGTGTATCCATCAAAGCCACCTGCCTATTGGAGGCATGCACCCTTCGGAGATGTGATCCCAATTTAGGGGTGGCTGGAAAAGTTTCTGGGGCAGGGAAAGGCTTCTCACAACTGCTCAGTCCCACAGGTGCCGTTGTCAATGTGACTGTTCCCATTCCTTGGCCAAAGCAATGACTTTTATGTAGTTGTTGCAATTAGAAAGTGTATAACGTAGGGAGTGCAGGGACAGGACGAGGGGGACTGTTTTGAGCTGGAAGAGGGGAGATTGAGATGAGATCTTGGGAAGAAATGTTTTGCTGTGAGGGTGAGGAGGCCCTGGCCCAGGTTGCCCAGAGCAGGGGTGGCTGCCCCATCCCTGGAGGGGTTCAAGGCCAGGTTGGATGGGGCTTGGAGCCCCTGATCCAGTGGGAGGTGTCTCTGCCCATGGCAGGGGTGGGACTGGATGGGCTTTGAGGTCCGTTCCAACCCAAACCATTCCATGATGCTATGATCGTGTAAATTGGACAGTGTTATCCTTGGCTAAAAGTGTCAAACAATAATTTCCCTGGAGTTGCTGAAGCAATAATGAGCAGCTTTGCCCAAACCCAGCAATTATAGTTATTGCAATTAAAAATCAACTCCGCAGCACATGGCCCCAATCTGTGACTGCAGACGCATCCCCACGCGTGACAGAGGCAATGGTCACGGCTTCAGGCTCAGTGTGAAGCTTTGCAGGGTCTGCCCCTTGTTCCAGCTCTGGAGACACAGCAGCTGTGGGGTCATCCTGGTGGGACTGGGGGTCCCATCCCTCCCCTGGGCAAGGACACCTCCTCTGCACATCTACCAGAGTGATGTCAGCCCTGTGACTTCCCGTGGTGAGCTCACAGCCTCTTTGAGAGAGCACGGGCAGCCAGAAGTCTTGAGCAGTCCCATCACCCAGGCTGCCTGCCGATGCCACCCTCGGCTCCAGATTGCCTCAGCCAAGTGGGGATGCGAGGGGCCCCTCAGCCCAGGGCAGCAAGGGTGTCTATCCGCTCCCAAACCCCCTCCCAGATGTGCTGCATCCCCCTTGCTGCAGAGGGGAGAAGCCTCCTCCTTCTCCGCATTCCCAGCTCATGCAGTTTTTCTTTCCAGTAGAGAAATTCAGCGCATAACCGTCCAGGATTGCAAAAATGTAAACAGTCTGTGTTACATGTCTTCAAATTACAGCCCCGCTGCTCTACACATGTGCAGTTAATAGAAGCCCTCTGCTAGGGGAGGCCCCAGCCCAGGCGAGCAGCGACGTCTGCCCAGCGCTCCCTGTGTGGGACACCCAGCCCCGTGCTCCCCAGGACACCTGCCCGGACCCCTCCGCTGCCGTGCCCTCCGGATCCCACCAGCCCCTCTCCCATCCCCGAGGGCAGCACAAAGGTGGCTGAGCTGCCCAGCGAATATTAAACAGGAGAAGTCTACTTAGAGGTTGTTTGAATAGAGGAAATTGTTTTACATTGTGATGCCATATTTCCACACCGGGGTCTCATTTATGCAGCATATTAAAGTCAACACAGTGCACATCTATCTCCATAAGGAGCTGGTCCCATTATCCCCAGTTACTTTTCAGGAGTCGTTGGCTTAGTTCTGACGTGCCTGCCAGTGCCATATATCATGGCGAATGCAGTTCTTTAAACTGCAGTTCGTGATTGATAGTTTAACCTTTTTCTCTGAGGTTAATTTGATATATGCTGGCGTAAACTATAAACCAAAGCTCCAGCCTGTCGGGAGGAGGTAATCTACATGGCACTCTTTATGAGATCTCAGGTGCTGCAGTAATTACACCATCTCGTCCTCCTCCTCCTCCTCCCTCTGTAATTCTCCCTCCTGGTAAGAGGAGCAGGCTACTCGCTGCCCATCAGCACCTGAGGAGCCCAGCTCTGACCCTGCTGCAGCAGAAGAGGTGGATGCTCAGCCTGAGGGATCATCTGAGGTTCCTGCACTCGCCAGCTCCTGCAGTCATGCTAAGATTTCTCTGGCTAGGGTGGGATTTTGGTGTGGCTGGGCTCTCATGCTGCTCCTGGGTGTGTTTCTTCCTGGAATCCTAGTGCTGTTCCTGGAAATCGAGGTGGACGTGGTGGGGTGGTGAGCGCCTGTCTCAGCACAATGTGGTCCTTTCACAGAGCTGGGAGGGATGTGAGGCCACACCAAGTGCACAGATGCTCCTTCTCCCACTTCTTCTTTACGAGTGTTCATGAGCCCTTGGCTCCTTGCTGCTCTCACGCACTACAACCGGACTTCATAGGATGGTTTGGATTGAAGGGACTATGAAGGTCGTCCAGTCCGACCTCCCTGAAGTGAGCAGGGAATCCTGGATGGTACAGGCTCACGCTGGGGAGGGCCGAATGCTTACTGGAGCGTGAACCTCTCTTGGTCTCTTTATTTTCTCTTTGCTCTTTCATCAGTTGCTTTAGTTCTCCATGTGGGAAACCTGAGGTTTGGAGGTTTGTGGTACCTTCCAATCCTTTTTTTTTTTTTTTTTTTTTTTTGTGGCATCTTGTCAATAGAGCCCATGGCAAAGAGAAGGGCAGTGATAGGGGTTGTGTGCATGACCTCAAAGGGTGCTGCACCTCTGTAGGTATCTGGGACCTGCCTGAACCACCTCCAAGGCCAGGGCATGCCCTGAAGCAGCACAGGTATGTTGGGTGAGGGGTTTCTTCTGGGATTTTAGGCAGAAGTGTAGGCTCCCTTCAAGCCCGGGTGGCGGCTTTGCCTTGGGGTGGAACGTCTAGGAGGTGTCAGGCTTCCCTTGGAGCTGTGAGAAGCCCACAGGATTCACAGACTGGGGAAAGGAGGTGGCCTGACCAGGAGGGGTCAAGGGACAGCCGCAGCTTGTGGGGATAGGGGAGGGTTCTTGCTCCAGGCAGAGCACCAGAAGTTATATTTGCCATTTTTTTTGTACAGCTGGCCTGCCTGAAGCATCTTTATAACTGAAAGTGGGGGATACCTCCGGTCCCAGAGCAGCCACGTCACAGAGCCTCGCGTTGTAGCCTGTTAAGATCAGAGGTTTAGAGATGCTAACTCTTCCTAGACACTCTTCCTCCAACTGGGTTCTCTTTATAGACGTGGTTTAGGGTTGGGAGGCCACCCATCTCTGCTGCTCTTGCAGGGACACCGGAGCAAGAACCTGCACTGCCTTTGGCCCCATGACAGCCTGATCCCTTGCTCTTCCTAATGGGAGTCAGGAAACCCTTTCACTGCTCCCAGGCTGGAATGGGGTTTGGTGGCAGCAGGGTCTGCAGAGGGTTTCCCATCAGTCTCAAGCCCTCCCTGGTGTGGAGGGTCTCGGTGCTGCTTGTGTGTGGCACGGCTGTAACCTGATAACATTCTTTGGGAACGGCTGCAGTTCATGCATCTTTTTGGCCTCTGTCCCCCAAGGGTCATTATTTCCATAGGAAATAACTATTCCTGGTCAAGATCGATAAGATTTTGTGGAGGAAAAAGGCAGAATTTTAAAGGCTCGGTTTAATTTAATCTATTTCTTTGCAGGACGCTCCCTTTGGTAACAATAGGAATTCGATTCCTGCCAGAGCAGACTCCTTAATTAGACCCCACAAAATGAACAGTAACGTGTCTCTGGGCTGAAATTCTCCCTTTCTGGAGCTTGCAGAAAGGAGGGAGTTTCTAACTCATAATTGCATCTGAATGCAAATGGCTGTGCCAATGTGAATATATTAAAAGCAGCAGTGTCAGCAATCACTGTGAAAAAAAATACATACAAATGAGGCACTAGCTTATTGCTCCATTTGGATGCTGTGAAATGGCACCTTATTGTGTTATTATAAGATTTCTTGCTTAGTTAACAGAAAATGCTTACAATTAAGTCTGAACTCATTTAGTGCTCAGACTAATTCACATTAGAACAAGGATGTGACCTCGGCTCCAGATCCCTTTTCTCTGGCTCTTGCTCTGGGTGGAGGGGGTGCATCTCGCAGTGGTGGGGTTAGGGAGGCAGCCGCACTGTCCTGGCACTGAGCAGTAGGGAAATGCAGCTCATGGTCCAAGGGGCACGGCTCCCATGGCTCCTTGAGTGAGATGCCAGCCGTCCCGTGCCCTGCAAGGTGCTCGTGGGGCTGAGGTTGCCCGTGGAGGAGGCTGCTGCCCGCAGGAACCTGGCCTTGCTTGCCAGACGGTGGGTAGGGGCAGAGCTGGGATAACGGCAGCAGAAAGCAGGTCTAATGTTTTGGAGGTGCAATATATCTCAGGAGATCCTGAGAGATGGGCTGTGAGCAGGCAGCGGCTGCGAGTGCTGGGAGCTCAGCTCACAGCCAAAGTCAGTCCAGACCTGCCCTTTGGTTGTGAGTAAAAATGATGTTGTGAATGCTCAGTGTCTGGAAAAAACAGGTGATACTTACTGGAGATCCCAAATTAGTGGAAACCATCGAGTTTAATCTTCTTGCATCTCTGCCCTTTTTTATGACATTGTGAAATATCATCCCTGGTACCCTGTAAGAAGGCTGCGAGATGAATGAAGATATGTTTGTGTGTATATCAAGCACTGTGATGATGTGCCTTGTGGAAAAGCCTCCCTGGCGCATCAAATAAACACTCTGTCTTCCAAGTGTGGTTCTAAACATGGTAAGCCTGGCAGGGGCCATGTACTGAAGAATAAGAATGAGATAAATATTGAAAAGGAGTTGCACTGTAGAAAGTTCAGCATGCATCTCTCAGTTAGGAGCTCTCTCTCAGTGCATCTGAGCAAAACAATCAGAATTAAGATTACGATAGACATCTTAATTTTAGCATTTCCTAACTCTGAGTGCTTGGCTTTGAAGCGATAGCATTGTCTAAGGATACAGCTTCTGTCTGATTTTAATTGTGCTGCATTTTGTGCATTCCAAAGGGACAGTATGCTCAATACCCCCACGCCCACGCATGCAGGCATCTTCCCAGGCTACAAACCATCCCCAGATTCAGATCCCTTGTTGCTGAGCAGCTCGGCTCGGCAAGTTGCAGCACTCACTTCTGCACTGAGGGCAGGATGGGGGGAGCACGGAGAAGTGCTGAACCCCTGGCCAGACACATCTTGGGCTGGAGAGCATGGGATGCTCAGAAGCAAAGAGCTGCAGGATCCAGGCAGTTTTTTTTCTGCTGCCCATCCACCTCTGCGGCTCCTGAGTGCTGAGCACTGATGTCTGTGCAGCCTGGGTCCCTGCAGAGCCCTGGGTGTGGGAGCTTAGAGACCCTTTACCTGGCCTCTGCAAACTGCTGGTCACTTGGGAGAGTGGGGTTCAGGTTACAGGGAAGTAATTTGCTGGTCTGGATCTCTGCTCAGCTTAACCCTTCCTGGGGCATTATCTCCCATCTAGTCTCCTTCTCATCAGAGCACTGGGGAACATAAAATGCCCAGTAGTGCCAGGGATTAAGTAATTCAGTTATAAAGGGATGTTAGATGCACTCCTAGAGACTGACAAACATAGCATCTGCAGTTCAGGTATCTGACTGCGTGCATTACTCTGCACTGAGGTAAAGGAACAGGTACCTTGCCAAGCTCAACGAGAAGACTTTCCCCCTTCCATGTGCTTGTGGGCTTCAAAGCTTGTGGGCTTCAGTGTGGTGTTGTCTCTGCCAAAGGCAAAGTGACTGGATCCCATCACCAGCAAACAGCGTGCTTAGCTGTGCGAGTCCGCAGATCCCAGCGCTGTTTTCCCAGCGATGTTGTGCGTTGAGCTTATTCCAAGGAAACAAACACGGCTGGACATGGACATGACTGTGCTCCTCTCAGTGTCCGACGCTGCTGCTGGAGTCCTCTCGCAGCCGCCCAAGCATCAACACTCCTCTTGTACAAATAGTAATTGTAGAAAGAGGCCTGTGGATAAATTATTATCGTGACCCTCATTCCGGCGTGAAAAACTTTCTCGAGCGGCTGAGTGAAAAGTCAAAATTTGCATTTAAATAGAAAGTGGTCGGCAGCGTGGAACACACCGGGACCTGCGTGTGCAGGGTCCCCGGGCCACGGTGAGAACACCAGTGGCGGCAGCGCCCGCGCCCCGGGCAGCAGCTCTCCGAGCAGCACGATGAGCTGCACCAACCCACACCGCACCAGCCCCTCCGCTGCCTTTGCCAGGCTGCAGCGCCCACCCAGCACCTCCGCTTGCCCCCGCGCGGGGCTCCCCAGCCACCCTCTGCCCCTCCTCAGGTTGGTAACGTGGATCTAAGCGAGACATCGACTGTTTTAACAGCCCGTCTCCAGAAACACACAGAGGGAGTCGTGAATCCCCTGCGCTGGGTGCTCACCTGCAGCAGCACTTGTGCCCCCAGCCACCACTGGCCACGCTTCGCTGGCCCATGTGCCATGGCTCGTATTTAATAATGTGTTCTGAGAGCTGCCCTCTGGACACGAAGAGCGTAGGGGGCTGTGCGGGAGACTGGCCAAAGCAGCAAGGGCCACGCACCAGAGGAAGAAGTGCAAAGCATTTTAGGAGGCATATAAATGAATTAATACCCTTTTAAAGTTTAACAAGGTCCACTCTGTCTGTCATTAAAGTAACTTCATGCATTTAAATTTTAACAGTCAAACCAATTAGCAATAAAAATGTTGTATGAACTGCGTTTTATTGGATTCTGGTCAAGTCAGAATTGGTTAAATGTATGATGTCTAATAGATTTTTTTTTCCCCCCCTTTCTCCCTTCATTTTGACACAACCTGTATTCCCCAGTCCAGTGTAAGACAGTGGTGTCTGTGGAGAAAACCGAGCACAGCCTGGAGAGGAGGAGGCTGTGGGGAGACCTCATCATTTTCTGCAGGTCCATGAAAGGAGGTTGTGGTGAGGTGGGTGCTGGGCTCTTCAACCAAGCAACAAGGGATAGAGTGAGAGGAAATAGCCTCAAGTTGTGCCAGGAGTGGGGACAGTGGCCGTGCCAGCCCCGCAACTCAGTGCCCCCACACTGAGCATCGTCACTGGGGATTGCTGGTGACACCTTTCCGAGTGCCCTCCCTGCTGCTGCAGGGAGCCCCTTGCCCCCTAAAGAAGAGGAAAGGAAAACCATCTGCACAGGGGGCTCAAAAAGCTGATGCAGCAAGTTCCAGGCCTCAGCAAAAGTTACGGGATTACAGCACATCTTGTGCCCATAATAAGGACCATGTGAAGCGGGATGTTTGCGTAATTGCAGGCTGTCAGAGGGCCAAGCAGCCCTTGGAGCACATCGCAAAGGAGCAGAGGAGCTGTAGATCAGTTAAATCGCCAGCACCTGCTCATCTCATTGCAAATATAAACACCAACAGCTTCAAACAACTCGAGAAGCATCCAGTGTGTTCCAGTTTGGGGTTGATAACCGCTGGTGCTGGAAGAGGGACAGGGCCAAACCTCAAACCTGCTCATCTTACTTCTGAAGAAAACCAAGGAGAGATCCTGTCCCCAGCCACACAGACACGGCAAGGGACTTTCTTTAGAGTGGAGGTGGAAGGGAAAAGCAGCACATGGAGCACACAAGATGCTCTGATCAGGAATCCCCTTCTGGCTCGGTGTGACAACAGGTCGATCCGAGTGGAAAGACAGTGGATAAGTTCTCTGTGAATGAGCATGGCAGGATTTCTTCCTCCCCAAGCCCTGCAGCCAGCAGGCCATACAGGTTCTCTGACACAGAGTGTGAAGTGACAAATAGGGGTGGCAAAAGGACACCAGGGCAGAGTGGGTTTGCTATGGGGAGCAGCAGTGTTGGTCCCTCCGTGCTGTCAGAATACCTGGAATGAGCCTGTCAGGAATGATGGGCTGGGAATTAAAACCTGGGAATTAAATTAAAAAAATGATGATCGCCAATCCGAATGAAAAATTGGGGGGGGGAAGGGAAGGAAGAGAGAGGGAAGCGAGAGTGGAGGTTAATTCTCAGCAGAGCTGCTCCAAGGGTCTGTGTGCCGAAGCTGGAGCTCTGAGCACCCCTGAGATCAGTTGTGGAAACCAGATGTTGAGAAGCAGCTGAGAGGGGGAGGAAGGGGCTGGTATCTGTTCATAATTACTCTTGATTTTGTGCGATGACATTGAGATTGTAGGCAAACATGAAAGAACACTTGCGGGGACAGCAATGCTCATGCTGGCCCATGGATTAATAAAGCTCAACTGACATGCAGGGAGGGGGAAGGCACACATCAAAGTGTTTTGTAGGGGGTTTGATGCTCCACAGGCCCCAGGAGACCCTTACTGATGCTGCGGATCCCCCCAGCACAGCAGTCTGAGTACTGTGCTTGGAAAGCTCCCAGCCCTTCCCAAGCCAAATGCACCTCAGCCCCTCAGCAGAACAGACCCAGGGGTGCTGCCAGCAGGACAGGCAAGATGCAGGTGTGAGAATGGCACTTACCAAGACCAGGCATCACCTTAGGAATGCAATGGCATTAACAGGAACCCCAGCATCTGCTGGCAACTCCTCTACTGTGATGGGGATGCAGAACTTGAGCTGGGCTTGGTACCCAGACTTTCTGGCCAGCTGGGACAGTGGCTCCCGGTGGCACAGAGACAGACCCAGCAGAGCTGGCACCATCTGGCTCAGAAGCTGGAGACCCCAGCCATGCAGGGCACTGAGTGAATTCAGCTCACAGAAGTCTGGTCTGGAAGCCTTTCACCCCTCAGATGAGGGAAACTAGAGTTCATTGTGATGAGCAATTAGCCAGGGCTTTCAGGAGTGGGGAAGACTCCAGTGGACACATTAAAAAATGAGTTTAACCAAAGTTTCTTCACTCTTTGAGGAAGCAATAAAAATAAATGGTGATCATACAAGCTCTATGCTTTCCAATTTCAGTAACAGCATTGTATGTCAACAGCTGGAATGCATTCTTCATAGAAACTTACCTTTCCCCAGCTGCCAAAAGCAGCGTGTGCAAACAGCCCAGCGCAGAGCTGCCCCTGAGGTCTGTGTCCCTGGTGTGATCCAGGGAGAACATCTGGTAGGTGCTCATTCAGAGCCTGAGCTTGATGGTGAATTCCATTAGCCCCAACACCCTGGGCTGCTGCAGGAGAAGGTATTTTCCTCTGGGCTTTGTTCACACTGGCATTCAGGGATGCAGCATCCAGGAAAGCAGAATGAACCCCTCCCTGTGAAAGAAAATAATGGACTCAGTAACAGCATCTCAATGGTTAACATTTAAAGGTTACTCACTTTGAGTTAAATTCGAGCAATTAACAAGCAATCAGATTAACAAAGTACTGTATTCTGGCTAAAAGGATTTTTCCTTTAGTAATTGCCCTGTGGCAGCACAAAGCCTACAACTCAGGAAAAGGGATCAGAGCTCCAGGCTGGGGAGCAGGGCTCTGCACTGCAGGGCCAGTCACTCAGGGCCCCAGAATCATCTCTGTAGCCTCTAGAGCTTAAAGCAACAGAGTGGAATCGCCTGCTACCAGGTCCCAGCTGGACCCTGGGATACAAAGATCAAGCAGTCAAGGCCAGGTTGGATGGGGCTTGGAGCCCCTGACCCAGTGGGAGGTGTCCCTGCCCATGGCAGGGGTGGGACTGGATGGGCTTAAAAGTTCCTTCCAATCCAAACCATTCTGTGATTCCATGATAGATGACCCATTCTGAAGAAAGAAGATCTGGACCAGCCCCAAATCATATGCTTAGGAAGGTTTCACCAAGCAGGTAGGTTTGTCCATGCCTCTGGCGCAAAACAGTCTTCCAAGGGCAATGAATTGGGCTGGGAGAGGGATGCAGGAAGCACAAACCAGGCTCTGTTCAGAGCAGAGAGTAGTCACTTAAGTCACCAGTCCCCTCCACGCAACTTGCTTCAGACCTGGAGAGAAACTGTTACAATATTCAATTTGTAAAGTAATGAGAAAAAGACAGCATGAATGGAGAGCCCAGATGAGCTGATGGGTAGCAAGGGCTGCCCGACTTCACAGGCAAATTCCAAACACTTCTGGGATTCCTTGCACCAGCAGGGTTTGTTTTGTTAGCGGTTTGGCATCTTTCCTTCTTTAACCATGTTTTATAGGAGCAGCCTCGCTGGGTGCATGACTGGGAAAGCGCAGCGCTTCACAGCTCACCGGCTGCCAGACTCGCCAGCGTGATCCTTCCTCTGGTGTTCAGACCACTATCACCAGCCCTGTTCTTAATCACTGCAGGTCAAAGCAAGCTGAAGCCTGTGGTTTGGCTGCCTGTTTGTTCAGCTCAGTGTGGCTGGGAAGGGGTCACCCCCCTTTGCAGGCTGGGGCAGAGCTGCCCAGCACAGGGGCACTCACTGCCCTGGGACCTGCTGCTAGAGAAGGTCCTGTCTCTGCCTCGCCACCCACCAAGGCAGGGAAGTCTTCACTGCAGTTCTTGTAGCCCTGTGCTTGGTCCTGTGCACCCAGCTCAGCACCTTCCCCACCGAGGCTGGGGTGTGAGCACAGGGATGCTGCCCAGCTCAAGGTAAAAGCCACTAGAAACCATTGGCAAATCCAGGACCTGCTCACGCTTCTGGAGAAAGCTGCTGCCAGTTGAGTGGATGGATGTCTCTGAGATACCTCCTGCTCCCAGCACAGACAGGAGCACCAGTATTTGTCTCTTGCATATAGCAGAAATGACACCAGGAAGGTCAGAGCTTCACCGAGGCTGGAGGAATATGCAACAGATGCGCAAAGGCAGGTGGAAACCCTCTGGCACAGCCACCACCACAGCCCAGACAGGGAACAGGGCTGGTCTGGCTCCACCTGCAGCTGAGCTAGGTCTATGGTTTACTAGGCATGGTGATGTTGGTCTGAGGGTTGAGCTCTATGATCTTAGAGGTCATTTCCAGCCTCAATGGTTCTGCGATTCCACCTCATGGCCCGGCAGCAGGATGCTGCTGAAGGAAAGCCAAAATGATGTGGTGCAAACTGCTTCTGCCAGTGAACAGAGGTCTCAGGACAGCTCTTTGCTAGCTGGCAGCTGCTCACCAGGGAGCACCGTGCTGGTATTCAGAACCAAATGGATCTGTAGAGTTCCTGGTGTTCCTATGGACAGGAGCTCTGTTCCTCTCACTAAATTTCACACTGCAGCTGAAGATCGCTCTGTTGGATACACTTCAGACCCTGGTCAAACAAGACAAGAACATCTCCAAGCACGCAAAGCAGCTTGTAGAGGTGTCCAACTCACACCTCCTCCCAGGCCCCTCTGCACCAAGTCCAGCTGCCTCGCTGGCCACCAGCCACGCTGCACAAGCAAGGAGAGTGGCACAGGATGCCTGGTTACGTGCTCAGGTGTCCCAGGTGGAATACCCTGGTCTCTCCCAGGAAGCCTGGGCTGGTTGTTCTATTGGCAGGAACAGAGAAGCCTCCACATGGAGAGCAGAGAGGTGTGACCCCTTGGATCCCAGACTTATCACTACTCACCTAGAGCCCCAGGAACTGGTAAATTTTCAGGAAGAACAAAAAAACACCTCAACAGCTCTTGAGGACTTTCATTTTATAACCTGGTCTTTGCTCCCAAGAGTGCTGCCTTGAAGCAGCAGCCCTGAAGGAGGTGGTTTGCACCCAAAAGCTCCTGCTGCCAGCAGCCCAGACCTTAGCTTTCAAGGACACATCTACAACCCACTCAGCACTCCACTTACCTTTGCTGTAGCAGCAGTTAGAGCCTGTAGAACACCCCAAATCCAGGATCCCTTAGGAGCCCAGAGAGCAGAGACATGCCCAACCCCACTCCCACTCAAGAGAGGGCTGCTTCCAGTTTTTATCTCCTGCAGCTGGGTCTGGGTTCACCTGGTCTCTGATTGCCACCCTGCTTAACTCCTTCCATGCTGTGGCCAACCCCCATCCCTGCTCAGCCCTAAGGCTCATGCTCCGGGGGCTCAGTGGTGCCTGTGCCGTGTGGGTCCACGTGCCCCCATGCACCATCCCCCTGCTACCAAGGAGCGAGGGGGCAGAACAAGCGCCTGAGGTTTCCCTGGACTTGGCAGGGGATCCAGACCTCTGCTTTGCTGAATACTTGTGGCATTCGTGGGCAGTTAGAGGATTAAGTGCTAACCCCAGCGTGTTTGTGTAGGTGCCTGTGCCTGCAGCAGAGGTGGCTGGGCACGCTGGGGAACGGGCTGTCTGCAGAGCAATGATGCTTAACGTGGGATTGTTTTCTCTAGGCCAGGATTATCGCAATGATCTGGGTAGCGAGCTCCAATCCTATTACTCCATTAGCATGGGCGTTATAAGGTGACACTCTGCATCTGCTTGACAAAACACAGCTTCAGACTTTGCACTGAGCATTTTAACGGGAAGGAATTCAGTTTTCACTTGAAGAGGATTCTCTATTATTATTGGCTTATGGCTCCTTAGAAATAAACAGCAATAAATACTCTGCCAATTTGCTTTCAGAATGTTCTCATTTGAAATACGCCATGCAGAAAAATATTAACAAAATAAACTCCTAGCTTATGAAAGGCTAAACAGAGTTGTTTTTTTTTTCTTTTTGAGTGTCAATGTTTGTAGAAGTATTTTCTAAAGAAGCTGCAATTTGAATTAAGCAGCCCTTGGTAATGTGTTCTCTCAGGGCGAGCCACCGGAGATTGCTGCGTGCCTTTGCGATGTGCTAGCAGTCGGGAAATCTCTAAGCAGCCTGGCAGTACAGAGCGGTTGCAGAGCACTGCTGATTTGCATAGGATCATAGAATCATTAGGGTTGGAAAAGACCTCTAAGCTCATCTAGTCCAACCGTCAGCTCAACCCCACTGTGCCTGCTAAACCATGTCCCTAAGTGCAACTTCTACACATTTTTTGAATCCCTCAAGGGATGGAGACTCCTCCACCGCCCTGGGCAGCCTCTGCCAGTGCTTCACCACTCTTTCAGTGAAGAATTTTTTCCTAATACCCAGTCTAAACCTCCCCTGGTGCAACCTGAGGCCGTTTCCTTTCATCCCATCACTTGTTACTTGGGAGAAGAGACCAACACACACCTCACTACAAACTCCTTTGAGGTACTTGTGAAGAGCAGTAGAATCACCTCCTTTTCTCCAGGCTAAGCAACCCCAGTTCCCTCAGCTACTCCTCATAACTCTTGTTCTCCGTTCCCCTTCTCCAGAATTCCAGAATGCTGTTGGCCTCCCTGTCCACCTGAGCACACTGCTGGGTCATGCTCAGATGGCAGTTTTGAAGCCAGGGATAGCAGGTTTAGGAAAGTCTACACCCCATGGCTTAGCACATAGAAAGACCCTGCCAGCCCCCCAGCCCCAGGAACCATCTCCTTTTACATCTCCTCTTTGTTTACTGATAATTTGCAAGCTGTGTCTTCCAGCTCTTGGGTATCAGTGTGCAAGGTAAGAAGGACACGGATGCCTTGACACGGGATGTAACAGAGTTGTATTGTTCTTGTAATGAGCTCCAGCTCTCGGATGGGAGACACAATACTTACACAATTACATTACGGCAGAATAGGATTGCATTAGTTAATGGAGATGACCTCCAAAGAGGAATGTTCTCCTCTTATTAATTTAAGATAATTACATTAAGTTCCCTTCTCAAACTCGGTCTACGAAGGTGTTTTTCCGTGATCTACAGCAGGTAGTTGTTTAAATTTGTGGCCAATGGCTATTGTTGATATAAACATGGGGGTCACACTGGGGTCCAAGTGGGAGATGCGGGGCTTCCAGTGGGGCTTCCAGTGGGGCTGGTTGTGTCATCAGGGCTCAAGCAAACACGGGGCTCTGCCTAGTGCAGTGATCATCAGAACACAGAGATCAGGGTATCCAGCTTTTTCTGAATGTGCAAGGCCTCCCAGAAGTGAAGTCCTGGCTACACCTGCAAGAGCAGATGCTGTCCAGGACAGAGCACTTAGGGAAGAACTGCGTTTTAGGGAAAAATGATTAAGGATCGTGTGGCCAAAATTTCCCATCAAGAGGCATTCATTTGGGAAGGGGACACAAAACCCTCTCTGCAAGCTGGATGCCAAAGGAAGCGTGGCTTTTCCCAACTGGAAGACTTTCAGTGGCAGGAGCAAGCCCGGCTCCACTACTCTCCTTTCTTAACTTGGCATGTGTTAGTCCAGTGCCAGCCCGGGAGGTGCTAACATGATAAAGTGTGAAAGCCTGAAATAAAGCTTAACACAGAGTTAGGAATGGAGTTGTTCAGCATTATTGGCTTGTAAATTGTTCCTGTGATGAGATTTAGTAAAAGACTGAAGAGGTCTTTTGGCAGTGGGAGAGTATTTATGATGCTTTTGTACTGGTACAGGAACACTTTCTTGTTTTGCCTGTGTTTGTGGCTGCCCTGGAGGCTGTGTCCTTGTTTATTGGTACTTTATATACACAGGTGCCAGGGAGGTTTGGGCTTTTCCAGCCCTTCCATCCTCAGACACTTCACTGCAACGGTGACAGTTAGAAAAACCGCTGGTCAGGAGTCCTGCCCTGGCAAAGAGAAGTGAGGGTCTGTGATCCATCCTCTGGGTCAGGAGGTGCCCTGCATGTAGGTTTGAGGAGGACTGGACTTGCACGTGGTGGCTGGAGGTAAGTTTTCTCATGCTTCTTTTTCAGCATTGCAAGAGTGGTGCCGAGTCCCTGCTTTTCAGAGCAGGATCCCATGAAGTGCCCTGGTCCTGATACCTGGCAGCCAGAGGAGCCTGTAATGCCCTGTTCTGGCCTCAGGGACGGTGGTCAGTGACCAGCAGCGGGGATGACTGAGAAGAGTGATCCCCCTCTGCCCTCACTTGCACTGCGGAGGATGCCAGTTCGCTGCTTCCACCAAAGCAAATTGCATGCCTGGAGGAGCTGAGCTCCAGCGAGGGGCCAGCAGGTCATTTGCTGTGGGCATTTCTAACAACAAACTTCAGCTCCAACGAGCGCTGGCGAGGACGGAGAACGTAGGAAGAGCTCGGAGAATGGAACCTTGGTTTTGAGCTTCCCAAGCGTTGCCCCTTGTGTCAGGACAGAGGTCACTGGGAAAGAGGGGGTACTTGGGCCAGTGTTTGCACAGAAGCAGCAGACACATCTTCCTTTAACACTCGTGTCACGTACGCAGCCATCACGCTGTTGCTGGCAGTCAAGTGCCTTTGTGTCCCCGTGCTGCTGAGTGTCAGAGCCATCGCTAATGCCACGGTTCCCACCCTGCATGCTTTGGAGGGGCTTCTCTCCCCTCGGTGATGCTGTACTGAAAAGCACCGTTAGGCACCCTCAGGTGGGAATTTATGGATGTACGTGTCCACAAAGGCCGCAGTCTTCCTCCAAAGAACAGTGCCATGCATGGCTACCTCGGCCAGCAGGGGCACAGTAAACCTGCCACCTTCTCTGTATCAGCTTTCTAAGGCAGGAAGCAAAATCTGTGTCTAGGCACAGACTGACATACTTTTCAGGAAAGATTGTGCCCCTGGGATTTCTGGAATAAGCGCTGTAGCAGGTTGCAGCACTTATGCCCTGGTCATGTCAGGCCAAATGGGACACGCTGCCCCTGCTGACTGCTGGGCTGGTTGCCATTGGGAATCTCGCATTCGGCTTGCAGACACGCTTGGGACTTCCCTACTTGTACTAACAACAAAATGAAAGCTGATCTAAAGCCTGGCGATGTGCACAAACAGCACTCTTGCAGGGCTGGAAGGCGGACGGCTGGAGGCTCGCAGCTGCAGCTCTTCCCGTTGTGCCTGCTGGCACGTTGTGCAGGCACGCAGGGAAAACCTGCCTGCAATGCCTGCTGCAGACCGTCTAGTGTTCCTGCCCTTCCTTTTCCCTAAGATACTGGAGATTCTGAGCCTAAAAGCAGCAAGATAGAAAAGGGAAGGTGGGTTTGGGATGCTGCAAGGTCTGGAGGAATGAAGACATTGCACAGAAAGCCAGTATCACTTCTTATGGGAGCGTTGCGATAGGCACTGCGGAGCCAGCAGGGCTGGGTCATTTCCAGGGCTGGTACTGGGTTACAGAGAGAGAGCAGGAAAACAAGTCAGCCCAAGGCTTGTCTGTGTGGTTGTGTGGGTGGGATCCTGGTCTGGGGACCCTGCAGGGCATGGACAGCGAGTGGGCTGTCTGAGCAGCTCAGCTCCAGCACATCTCTCTGCTCTGCTGTCTAGGCTGTGGTGCGCTGGGGGCAGCCTGGGGCACAAGCTCAGTCCTGCCCTCGCATCCCGAGACAAATACAGGGACCACAGACCCTGCCCATCCGCCAGCAGTGCTCCAGATACCTGCCAGCTCTTGCTGCTGACCTGATATGGATTGGAGCATCGTGCCAGGAAAGCCATGGAAATCCGACCTTACCTTACCTTACCAGCCTGGCTGCGAGCCTTTGAGCCCCTTGGCAATGGAGGTGCTGTGTATCCTTTCTGTTCAGGATCTGGGGCTGGGCTGCAGGCTCCTCTGTCCCGGCAGGCTCCGCACCGCCTCTCCCAGGACCTGCGGGTGCTGAGCTGAGGCAGGTGGGGAAGCAGAGAGAGACAGCCCATCTCCAGCGTGCAGGGCACAGGCACTGCCCCACAGCTGCTCCACTCCGCTGAACTCTCCTGGGAGCCTTAGGCTGCGTGGAGATGCCTCAAACTGGTCCTGGCTCCATGGATGGGCTGTTAGACCATATCCTCCCATCTTAGGCATCGTCAGGGTGGGACTTACGTGCTGTCACTAGGTTCGTATAAAACATGATGGATCATATTGTAATCCTTGGAGCCCACGTAAAAAGATACTCTCTAGATGTCTATAAGACATGCTGGGATTTGCAATTAAAATACCTGGGTGGTGACTGCGTGCCCACAACCAGCTTTCCCTTCCTCTTCAGTTTAGAGCAGCTTTGTGTAAACCCTGTTTTGCAATAGTTGTTTAAATAACAAGCTGCCTTCAAAGGAATATATTTAGAACAGAAGGTTGTCGTCCACCCCCCCCGTCCAACCACACGCTGAAGGTTTGAATGATTTCAGCTGGTTTGGCGAGAGTTCCCTGTGATATCATGATCCGACCATTTCTTTGTGGATTTGGTGCGCTTAGGCACTGAGAAGCTCAAAGCTCTCGCAGCCCCCAGTGCTGAAGTCCTATGAACTGCATCTCCAGATGCACATGGACGTGGTATGACACAATGAACATGTGCTGCAGCAGCACTTATGACATCTTCCTGAGATGTCCTCTCAATCTCCCATCTTTCAGCTGAAAACCATCCCCCCTCATCCTGTCCCTGCACTCCCTGATCAAGAGCCCCTGCTCAACTCTGACACTTTAATACTAGCAGGGAGTCTCCACCAGGCAGAAGGTGGGTAGGCTTATTTAAAAAACAGCGTCTTCCATAGAGAAGAGCATTCACAGCGCTCGCATAAGCAATTGGTCTGATTTTTAACTGCAGCAGGCAGAGGCTGGGAGAATTTTCTGAATGTCAAACAAATGTTGATCTTTTCATTTTACAGCAAACTCCCCCTCTGCTCTGCCAGCCAGGAAACTCATGGCAAACCCGCCAGCTGCCCTCTCCTTGGGAACTGCCGCCTCCCTGGCTCTCAAGTGATGGTACAAAGCCAATTCCTCTTATTATCTGCTGGTTTCAGATGTACACAAAGCTGTGAATCAACAGCTCCAGGGCTGATAGATTTTAGACCAGGTCGTGTTCAGGTTTCTGTGAGTTTTTCAGCAATATGTGGCCAAAGGACAACAGAAACATTTGCTTTCCTGTTACAAACATCCCCCTTCGGACTGGGGCCCCAGCCCTACGGGCTGAGCGGTGGAGGCTGCTTGGGAGGAGGCAGAGAAGGGAGCTCCGTGCAGCCTCGCCGGAGAGCGCAGGGCAGAGCTGGGGTCCGGCACATCTGAAGATCACATGCCGAACATGCTCCTGACAAGGGCTCCTTTGTTCCCCGGAGCTCACGAAGGGCTCACCTGAGGAGTCGCACGGCTCCGTGTGTGTGTAATTAGCAACAGGAACTCGGCCGCGCTTGTCTCCCCTAAGGCAGCTCCGATCGTGTCTCTGCAGCTCCCCAGATTTTTTGCCCAGGTGGTGAAGTCGAGGGGGGTGGTACTGAGGGATGGGCTCTGCTCCCACCATCCCCTCCTCGCCTTCAGGAATGTCGGCTGCACAGGGACAGCCTGACACATCCGAGCAGCTCGTGGAGCCACCTTGACTTTACGGTGGGAAGACAGGCACAGAAACGTCTAAATTAAGCCACAAATTACCCTTCAGAGCCTCCTTGCGCACCCAGCCAAGTCTGACTGTAGTGGAGACCTGGGCTGCTGAAGCTGCAGACCTATTTTCCGTCGCTTTTCCAGTGTCTGGAGAGAAAGGCAGCCCCCACGGGACAATTTCAGTGGGCGCTGGCATGTTTTGCTGCTCCTGCAGCCAACATCTGAAGGAAACTCAGACCACTGGGGTCTGTTTGACTGTTGGAGACTGATGTTTGACTAGTTAGGTCATTCAGCTCCCCTGTTTTCTCAGACTAAAGAAGATGCTGCCTTCCTCCACCAAACAAAAGTTATCACGGTAAAGAACATCATGCACAAGGTGAAAAAAATTAGCTTTGCATAAGTATTATACCAAAATGCAAGCAATTGAACAGTGAGCTGCATATATTTTCAGTGCGAGATTCCCCTCGGTATTCCCACAAGAATTTTTATGACTGTATTTTAATCCAGAAGAGCAAAGGCTGCTCCGGGCTGCGAGAGCGGAAGAGCTCGCTGCGAGTCCTCTGTGCCCAGCATCGCCCCTTGGACTGAACCGCAGGCACAAGGTCTTTCATCCAGTTGAGAGAAATGCACAACTAAACATTTTTTTGTGCTTTAAAATGCGCGTTACTGTCTCATTGGAGCAGTAGGTTTAGAAGTCCTGCAGCCCAGAATTTTTAGTAGATGTTAATCTTGAGGGGTGGATCCTGTTTTCTGTGCGAGGTGCACCGGGGCGCAGGCGGCGCTACCTGAAGTGCTTGATTGGGGCTGAACTGGGCTGTCAGGACCCTGGAGGTGTCTGTCCTTTGATTTTGAAGGACATTGCATGTCGTGCTGGGCATTGACTGAAAGCATCCATGTCCATTCCAAGGCACACAGAACAATAGAATGGTTTGGGTTGGAAGGGACCTCGAAGCTCATTCAGTTCCATTCCCCAGCTTTCCTGGAGCTCCTTTCAGCACTGGAAGCTGCTCTAAGGTTACCCCAGAGCCCTCTTTTTTCCAAGCTGAACAACCCCAGCTCTCTCAGCCAGTCCTTGAGTGGGTCTGTCCCTCCGAGGGGCTGCTCCCCTCCAGCCCAGCGTTTGGAGGTGTTTGCTGCCTTGGGCGCAGGGAGGAGGCGGCTGCCTGGGGGCTCCAGCATATGCTC
Source organism: Phaenicophaeus curvirostris (assembly GCF_032191515.1). Classification (NCBI taxonomy): domain Eukaryota; kingdom Metazoa; phylum Chordata; class Aves; order Cuculiformes; family Cuculidae; genus Phaenicophaeus; species Phaenicophaeus curvirostris. Next base: position 1,649,897 of record NC_091408.1, read on the forward strand.
ACCAAGGCTTTTCCTCCAAATGCTGCTCACCAGAGAAACAAAGGGAAGCATGAGAGCAGAAACGTGCAGCAAACGCCTGAATGCAAGCCCTCAGCTTGTTGGGGCTGTTTTTCTCTGGTGTTAATCTGAGTCAGCATCCTTACCCAGATCCCTTCCATCCTGGCTGCAAGAGGAGGCGAGGGCAGCGTGCAGCGCTGACTTGAGGGTGCTGTGCAGTGTGCACCTCGTACAGCTTCTCCTCATGTGATATTGAGGGATATTCACAAACCTTTTTGGGACAAAAGATAAAATCAACAAGGAGGAAAATCCTGTTGGCAGCAAAAAATAGGATTCAGAGACACGTGAGGTTCTACTGGGTCGCACTTCTCTCCGCAACCCAGGCAACCCACCCGGCTTGCTCTGAAAATACTGGGAATTGGGCCTGGGGGGGTTTGGCTGGAGGGGGTGGTGGCTCTGGAAATGTCCAGGAGAACTTTCCCATCACAGGTAAAACCCTGTAACTTTATCATCCTCAAATAATTCAAAAAGAAGCCTCCTGTCCTCTAGGCACACAAAGAATAGCTTGATACATCCCTAACAAAGCCTCTTAAAAGATAAAGAGCAAAATCCAAGGCAAGGAGAGCATGCCTGGCAGGCAGACAGGAGCTGGCCAGTATAGGCCAAATTCTTTAGGAGTTGAGTTTCCGTTTGGGCTCAGCTTTCCCGCGGATTCTATACACCTAAAGAAAACAAACCGTAATCCTATCTGGGGCCCAGCACTCTATTTATTTCACCTGGTGAAAAGATCTTGCCAATTCCTCCACGCTGAAACCCAGCAGCTGCCCAGCAAGGGACCCGGGCCATAAGTATGTTCTACATTACAGAAAACTTGATATTAAAATACAAATGTGGTCTTGCGAGGACGTAATTGCACTCGCACTGTGAGAGACATTCTTCCAGGTTTCTCTCCTGTTTTGCTGTGCGATTTGGTTCCCGCTCGCTGCTGTTTCTCAGCCTCCAGTAATCCCATCATACACGCTATAATCTGCAGATTACAAGCGGGGAAAGCGTGCAGCCTCTGCTCAGCGCCTCGCAGTCACACGTTTGTCCTTGTTTTAGGAGAGGAGCTGGGCAGAGGAGTGCACTGACCAAACAGAAGTGTTGATTGCTCCTTTGGATTGCTCAGAAATAGGGTGCCCTCCCCTCCCTTTGACTTTATTGCTTCTTTTCTCCCCAGTTCCTGTGACTCCGCAGCAGCCCAGCAGCTCTATGGAGTTGGGGTGCAGGTCCCCAGGAGCCCCTGGAGCAGGAGTTTGCACCCATCTGCTCACTGGGCTTTCACAGCAGCACCTCTGCTCACATCGCCAGGCAGCACAGGCTCCTGCCCCTTGAGCACAGCTGCCCCGTGCCGGGACATGGGGTTGATGATGATGGGTGAGGTGAACCAAGCTGTTTGTCCATGGGTTCCAGCTCGATGCAGTCACAGCCGCTGCACGGGGTCCTGCAGGGATGGGACCTCCCACCCACACCGCCCATGCAACGGGCTGAGCTGCACCCTGCAGCAACGGGGACGGCGGGCACCGCCTCGGAGAAACGCTCCCACCAGCAGAACAAGAGCAGTCGTGTTTCTAGCGAGTAAGGAGACAAAAAGCCAAACATTTTCCACTCCCGTTTCTCTTTCCTGGGTTTTGTTACTGATACCTCCCCACGGGCATTGGAGCTCTGACAGACGAGCTCTGCAACGGATTAAAGGGTTACTGTGTTCAGCTGTCTGAGGTTGCTGTCCCTTAGCAGGGTGGTGCAATCAGATACTGCCTGTGCCCCATCCCTGCTCCCCCAGCCTGTGCACCAGCCCCTGGCACTGCTGCTGCGGGGCAGGGATGGGGCAGGCACTGGGGCTATGGGCTCAACCTTCCTGAGCCACCCCTTTCACGGCCAGGTTTGCCCTGAGTTGAACTCACCCTTCGAGATGTCCAGGGAGGTGGCACTAAAATCAACATTTCCAAGCCTGTGCATGCCCAGCTCTGCCTCTCTCACTTTCTGCCCAGCAGTGGTAAAAGCTGGGGCGTTCCCAGATGGCTGCTGGGGCAGCAGGAAGGACATGGATCTGTTGGAGAGACCAGAGGAGGCCATGGAGATGGTCCAAGGGTTGGAGCACCCCTGGTATGACGACAGGCTGAAAGAATTGGGGTTGTTCAGCCTGAAGAAGAGAAGGCTCTGTAGACACCTTAGAGAAGATTCCAGTACTGAAAGGAGCTCCAGGAAAGCTGGGGAGGGGGGTCTTGATCAGGGAGTGCAGGGAGAGAGTGAGAGGAAATGGGTTTCAGCTGAAAGAGGGGAGATTGAGATGAGATCTTAGGCAGAAATATGTTCCTGTGAGGGTGGGGAGGTCCTGGCCCAGGTTTCCCAGAGCAGGGGTGGCTGCCCCATCCCTGGAGGTGTTCAAGGTCAGGTTGGATGGGCTTTGAGGTCCCTTCCAGCCCAAAATCATTCAGTGGCTTGCATGAATTTCTGCTGAAACCCAAGGGCTGGGCCACCAAATGGTGTCTGCCCATGGTGTGATGTTACCCATGGACCACAGAGCACTGGGGAACACCTAATGCTCACAGCAGCCTGCTCCTGTCCACCCCAGCATCACCTGAACCCCACTCTCCTCACAAGCTGAGGTTTCTAGCTGAGAGACTTCCGTATCCCTTGTAATTAGTAATGTTCAGAAAATAAAAGCCCTAAGTATTTTCAGTGTTATCACAATAATTTCAAGATTTCTTTGGAGACGGATGCTGCTGACAACATCTCCTTAGCTGCTTCCCAGGCTGATAAGTCATACAAGTATGCAAGGAAGAATGGTGAGGAGATACAATCGGCATTTCCACCACGCATTAATTCTTAAATATGACCAAAGGGAATGGAGCATTTTTCCGGAACTCCCACTTGCTGCAAGTTTGAGCAGAGTCACATTAAGAGCTGTTAGGACAGTTTGTACTTGGTTTCACTTTGTGGACTCACGAATAACCATTGCAAGCCAGGTGTGCTCCCTGAAAGCCTCAAAGTTGAGCAGAGCTGGCTCTGCGGGGCTGTGCAGCCCTGCACCGTGGCTCCTATTTGCTGAGGAGACCCAAACGCAGTGTAGATCTCAGGAGAAGTCACCTCTCTGCCATCCTGAGGATATCTGAGCTTAGCTGCTATCATTCTAGTAACAGGAGTCTCCAGTACTGTGAAAGCAAATAAAATGTTGGATGTGAATGCTTGATCTATTCTGATGTGGCCAAATGTGTTTTTTTAACTCTGATTATCTGCTGCCCAAGCCTCTGGCACATGCAGAAGCCGCTCACTTCTGGAGACTCCCAAAGGCTCTGGGGGTGGCTCTGGCCACATGAGCAGAAGGAGGTGCTGTGTTCCCACAGGGAAACCTCCCGAACCATCCCACGAAACGTTATTTCCACACAGTGTTTCTTACCTCTGCGAGGATGCTGCTGCTGGGTGATGCTGGTGCCCATTTCAGCTGCCAGTGTGCACCAGCCGAGCTCTGGTGGCACCGTGCAGAGCTCCTGGCACCCTCGGGTCCAGCTGGGGCTGGCTGTGCTGTGCATCAGCCATGTGGGGCTGCCAGTGACGGGGTAAAGAAGCCTCTGGAACCTGCAGCCAAACCCCTGCTCCTCGCTGGGAGACAGGGTGGAATTTCCTAGGGAGAAGCTGCAGGCTCTGCTGAACAGCTAAGCTGGGGTGAAGCCTGGGGTGAAACCTGATAGAATCGGCTCTGAAAGGGGGAGCAGGGCAGTGGTGAGGGGTGCCACCCCCAAAGGACACAAGAGCTGCAGAGGGGACACCGACACACATTGTCACACACTGTTTCCAGCTTAAACAGTGTCAGGGCCAAGCAATTCCTGTTTGAGAAGCAGGCACAGCTCGCCAGCTGTTTAAATCCTGATGGCTCTCAAATAACAAGATTAGGCAATTGTAGGCTACAGGAAGGATACCAGTAATTACTGCCTGATTGGTAAGAGTTGTAATTAAAGTGCAGAGCATTTCAAACTCTTGAAGGACTAGTCTGGTCCACTCTGCGTAGCCATCCCTCCATTTGGTTCTCATTTATTAGCCCCTCCAAACACCACCTCCTCAGTACCTTCTTTAGCAGCTGGTGCTGGGTGTGGGCATCTGCTGGGTGCAGCTCCTGGGGCAGCTCCCGTGTGTGTGGGCTGGATGGAACTGGTGCCTCGTCATCCTGGTGGGCGCAGAGGATCCAAGCATGGAGGCTGCTGTCTCTGGGGTGTCCTTTGGGTCCACTGTGAGCTCTGTGTTTGGACACAGAAACGCTCTGTCCACCTCTGCCCTTGTCTGCCCTCTCTCTAGGAGCTTCTGTGCTGACTTGCCTGCTTGGAAAGCATGATGTGCTGCCAGATCTAGATGATAATACCTGATGGTTCAGCTCCCTTTGGACAGGTTCCTCATTGCACTGCCAGCTGCTCTAGGGTGCTGGTGCGAGGATCAGCTCAAGGGCTAAAGAAAGACAGAAACCAGCAGCTTCTGTCTCAGTATCCTTGTCACTCCTGGCTGAGAGGAGGTGATGCCCCTGCCTGCAAACGCTGCTCCCCAGAGCACTGAGGAGAGAAATCTGTGAGATCGTAAAGGCTCATATGCTTGTAGGTTTGTTCATCTTCCGTCTTTGGTGATTCAGTTTATGTTTTAAAATGTAAAAAGGCCTCCTACGTACATGATGTCTCTATTGTATAAAAATATCAGCCATGGTATTTCCAAAATATCTCCCCCTTCCAACAGGGACCGCATCCAGCCAGCGCTGCAGCCACCATTCCGACTGCTGCTCTGCGAGTCAGCTCCAGACCAGCTGGAGCACCACAAATATGCGGAGACAATGAGAAGCGCTGCTGTCCTTCAGCTGTAAATGAATGTTTACTACAATAAGGGCATGTTGTCTACCAGATGATGGTTAATAGCAGTCTCCCAAACTGGTTGAGTTAAACTCAGCTGTGATTGAAGGCAGCTGCTGGGATTGATGCATACTCTGCCTTGTTAAATGCGCTACAGCCGAGTGATTAGAGTTTTCCAAAGGGAACCATCGATCACCTTTTGTGTTTGTTTGTCCTCCAGCAGATGAGCCAGCTTTCCCGTGGGCTGTGGGGTTTGTGGTTTGACTCTCTGTGCTGGTTTGGGTTATGGCCAGCAGTGGAGTGGCAGCATCCCCTCCCCTGGCTGCAGAGCAGGGATGCTCTGGCGAGTTCACATCCATAGGCTGCCTCACTACCGGAGCCGGAGTCTCTGGAAAGGCTGACTTGTCCCTGGCAGGCCGACTGGTGAGCAAACTGCTGCTGCTCCTCCATGGATGCTCCAGCTGGGAGCTCGATGCATGTTGTCCTCTCTGTGCAGGTACCACTGCACCTCTAAGGGGAGCCTGCAGCCCAGAGCAGTGGTACAGAGATAACTCACTAATTGTTAACCTTAAGCAGTGGTGAAATTCCCTCTCTTTTTTTGCCAAACATCATCATTCACTCCAGCTGCTCCAATCCAGGTGAAGGGAATGGTTTTTAGAGAGACTTAAAGTCACATCACTTGGTAAATGGTTCTCTGGACCTGAGTGGTTTCCCTGAGAAGCTGTGGCTGCCCCATCCCTGGAGATGTTCAAGGCTAGGTTGGATGGGGCTTTGAGTAACCTGATCTGGGGTCTGGGAACTGGATAAGCTTTAAGGTCTTTTCTAACCCAAAACACTCTATCAGGCAAGTCCTGGGGTCCACGGGTCCATGTTATTTTCTCATGGTTGGTGCACCAGAACATCTCCAGATGAAGCTCGCCCTGCCATTCTGGCACACAGTCAGGTAAGCAGAATTTGGATACTGTCTGCTAAGAATGATAAGTGTTTCTGGAGGAATATCATGAAGAAGGAATGGGGGGAGGGAAGAAAGGAGCTTTATGTTTCTCCATTGAATTTTTCAGGATTAGCTGAGCAGTGATGCTGTCTCACTGGAAAGGGATATGGTATATCTGCCAAGTTGGTATGGAGTTCCTGCTCTACCAAGGAGACATTTAGCTCGCTTGCTTGCTTCTCCTGGGGGTGTTTGCTCAGGCAGTAGCTCACATCACTGGGTTGAGGGGATACGCTTCAGCCTTCCCCACAATGGTCCCATGGTGGCCAGTTAACTACAGTGAAATTAGTCTCTTGGTGGCTCAGTTGTTTCTGATTAACTTAAATACATACACTGAGCCCAGGCTGCTCAGCAAAGCTCAGTCTGTGGCCTGTGCAAGTTCTTGTGGAGTCCCAGGGATGGTAGCTGCCAAGTCCCATCGCTGCTTGCCCTGCCAGCGCGGGCAACGGCCAGCGACCCTCGCCAGGGGAACCGGCACGCGGTGAAGACTCTCAGCCAATACACAGCGCTTTCGAGGGGTTGGGTGTGTATTTTTTTTTTTTTTTCAAGATCATATTTTCTCATGCCAATACTTGTAGCTGTCTTTGGGAAAGCTGCTGACAGCCGGCAGCGCGGAGCGGGACGCTGCATAATGGTTGAATGCCATATAGCGACCCCTATAGTTAAGGTTACATGAGAATTTCTATGGGCTAAAAATGTTCCCAAACATTCACCTGCTGGGCTTAAATTTTCCATGCTTGTTGTTTGCCTGAAGGTGAATTGTTTTCAAGCTTGAGAAAAATTCCTTCGGCTGTGTCCGAGTTATGGGAGAAGAGAAAATACTCTCTTCCCACTGGAAAATCTGTAGCTACGTTTTTTTTCCCCCCCTTCTTCAGACAGGGCTGCAGAAAAAAGTTGGGTGTGAAAAGCCTTGAAACTTGGCCCAGACTTAGCTTTTCTCCAAGCCAAGTACCTCAGTGCGAAGATTAAAGTGAAGGAAAAAAAGGGATAAGAAAATGGGAGACCAGGCAAAAGGGGCTGGGGGAGGGTGCAACTCCGAGCACGCTCTATGTTTCTGTAATTTCTCTCTTTTTGTATTTCAGTGATGTCTCATGCGGCTTCATTTCTCTTTTTTTTCATATTTCAATGATGTCTCAGCTTCAGGGGCTCTGCAATCGCAGCAGCAGCAAGGACAGTGGTGCAGGTTCTGCTCTGGCACTGGGAGGTTGGAGGTGTTTTTGGGCAGGGTGGGCAGACGGGGCTGATGCCGGGTGCCAAGGTGAGGCAGCAGCCCTAGCCCAGCATCAGTGAGAAAAACCTTGTGTGGTGAAGCCAAGAGATGTCCCTTTCTTTACACACTCTGTAAGCTGATGGTCTGTGGCTCTGACCACCTTTCCATGCTGTAAATCTGTATTAAAAGGCATCAGTAAAAATGATAACAACAAAAGGTGGGGAATTCCTCATTCTCCAGACCCTATAGTGAAGCAGAGGGTGGGCTCTAAGTACAATGAACACACTGAATATTTTCATGCTAAGAAGCTGAAGTGCCTTCTTTTAAAGTTTTTTGTGTTTGTTGTTTAAGAAAGCAAGTTACGCGGGGGATTTTTGTTGTCGAGGTATGGAAGCTGCACCGTTAAATGAAGGAAATAAGAAACAAAGTGGATTTTTGCACTGACTTTTTTCTCTGTTGTGGTCATAAAGCTTGAAAAAAGATACATATTTTCTCTTTAAAATTGCAGTTTGGTAAATTGGACCAGGCAGAAAATCGTGTATTAACATGCACCATCCTTGTCTGTGTTTCCTAGTCTCTGGAAATCTGAGAGATGCATTTGAGAATGAAAGAGCTGCTGGATGAGTGGCCAGCCTGGCTGTGGATATGGGATCAGAGCAGAATACAAACACACAGCGTGCACGAGTGTTATTTAGTAGATGCAAATGCATGTGTCCAAAGGCTCGAGTTTACTTTTAACTATCTAGCACAAAATAATTATTGTAGAACACTCATGAGCTGTTTCTGGGTACTATGTCTAAGCGTTGACTGCTGTGTTTCTTGACTTTTTTGAAGTTACGCAACCAGAGCACCACATTCCTGTAATTTTTGCATCTCGTGCAGGCTCCTGCCTTTGGCTGGCAGGTATTTTCTTGATGGATAAGTGATTTCTGCCTTTCCAGCAGCCACATGCCCTGCTCTGCCTCTCGCTGCAGGTGAGGTGGCCAGGAGAGCTGGCTGCTGCTCATCCTGCGCACGGGGGTTCTGCAGACGTGTCTGATCCTGCCTTGCTCTGATTTGAGCTGCTTGGGCAAAACCTCTGGGGAACAGGCTGTGGGAGTGCGTATCCTCCATGGGCAGCTCCAGCAAGTTCATCCTCCTGCAGAGGTGGGATGTTCCTTGCCAACCCAGATATTGGAGCAAGTCCAGAGGGGGCCACGAAGATGATCTGAGGACTGCCGGTGCCCGTGGTATGAGGACAGGCTGAGGGAAGTGGGGGTGGTTCAGCCTGGAGAAGAGACCTTAGAGCAGCTTCCAATACTGAAAGGGGCTCCAGGAAAGCTGGGGAGGGGCTCTTGATCAGGGAGTGCAGGGACAGGATAAGAGGGAAGGGTTTTCAGCTTAAAGAGGGGAGATTGAGATGACATCTCAGGAAGATAAGTTTTGCTGTGAGGGTGGGGAGGCCCTGGCCCAGGTTGCCCAGAGCAGGGGTGGCTGCCCCATCCCTGGAGGGGTTCAAGGCCAGGTTGGATGGGGCTTGGAGCCCCTGATCCATGGGAGGTGTCCCTGCCCATGGCAGAGGGGTGGGAGTAGATGACCTATAAATGTCCCTTCCAATCCAAAGCTTTCCATGGTTCTATCCAACTGGAGAGTTGATGCTGCTTGTGACACTTGGGGAGGGTCAAGTTTTGTTTCCAGTGCATTCTTCCTCCAAGGAAGGGGCTGCTTTTGTCCTGCGCTAGTCCCATTTTCAGTGATGAGTTTATCAGTTTCCATAAGATCTTGCTCTGGCATTCCATGCTTTCTTAATGTATTTAATGCCGCTCTCCCACCTGCTCCAAGCATCACAGAGAAAATGAAACAATATCTGCAAAGTGTCCCCTTCTCCATCCAGAAACTCTGGTGAGAGAGACAGTCTTTGCATTGTGTGCTGGTTTCTCCACGCTGGCTGCTCTCAGGAGAGGCAATCCGGCTCTTGAAGTGGTTTGGGGTGGAACAGAATGCGCTTGTGCTGAAAACAGCAGAGGGATTTTAGTCACTTCTTGAAATGGGGAAAATTGCCTCATTTTTCAGCATTTGGCCTGCGATCCCACACTTCTCTAGCTCTGTGTAGGGATTAGTTCATACTTTTTTGGTGTTTTTGGCCCGAAATGAACACTCCCAGCCAGAGGATAGATAATTCCACTTGTGCTGATCCCCCGGGGCACATGCAGAGCTGCAGAAACAGGAAATAGGAAACGTATTACATACCTTTTCCCCTCAATTTTATTTTCATAATGCATGGAAAATAGCAGAGCTCTGAATTATTTGAAATTTTAGAGTCATTTAATATTTATTTTTGAGAAACAATCTCCCTTTTCAGGGAGGCCTCATGGTGTCGGACTGGCCAGCTCCAGGGAGAGCTGGGGCGCGAGTGGGGTGCTGGATGAGCACCCCCTGTGAGGGTCCCTGCTCTGTGGGGTGCTGAGCAGGAGCTGCTGCAGTGGATGCTCAGGGGTGGGCAAAACCTGGCCATCGCCAGCTCCTTGGATAGGGAGGACTTGCAGTTTTGCAGCCTGGGTGGCTGCTGGCCACCCAGTCTCCTGCAAACTGCAGCGCTGCTTGTGAGGAGAGGTGGATGGTGCTCAGGGATATTGCAGGCAGGAGCTGGCATCAACATAGAATCGTAGAACGGTTTGGGTTGGAAGGGACCTCGAAGCTCATCTAGTTCCAACCCCCCTGCCGTAGGCAGGGACACCTCCCACTGGATCAGGGGCTCCGAGCCCCATCCAACTTGGCCTTGAACCCCTCCAGGGATGGGGCAGCCACAGCTTCCCTGGGCAGCCTCTTCCAGTTCTTCACCACCCTCATCATGAAGAGAACAGTTGCGCCATAGCCTCACCTTTTCAGCACCTGCTTTTCAGCATCAGCATTGTCTAGCATTTTAAGGTCAGGTTGGATGGGGCTCTGAGCAGCCTGATGTGGTTGAAGATGTCCCTGCTCACTGCAGGGCGTTTGGACTGGATGACCTTCATGGTCCCTTCCAACCCAACCCATTCTATAATTCTACACCAGTCATGACTTCTTGGTTGTATCCCAGCTGAGGGGCTGGAAGTCGCTGTTGGAGGATGAGCAGCCACTGTGGGTGCTGCAAACCAGCCCTGTGCCATGGAGCTTCCACTGCCAGTTGGGAAGGAAGACTGTGCTTTCCTGGCAGCAGCTGCGCACACATTCATGGTCTTGGGTTTCTCCTCCCTTCACGCGTGCCACCAATGCAAGGCAGATCCTCCAACCCTCTGCAATCTGGCTTAGTCCATGTCACCCCAAACTCATTTACTTTAACAAAACCAGTGCAAAGCAGTCTGCGAAGGAGATCGGGTGCTGCTCTTGGGTGTGCACTGGGAAGGATTGGGCTGAGAGGTCTCAGCATGAACCAGTTGTTCCACCAGATGTGCAGTAATGGACCCAAACACACTCATGCACTTGTGTAACTTCAACACCCACTGGCACAATGGCTCTTGGGGAAGGTTATCTGGGGAACTGCTGCATCAGGAGAAAAGGAGCACGGGGTGTCCATGGACCTGGCAGCAGGTAGTGGTGGTTGATTGTCCCCACAAAGTCTGATGATGGATTTTGTTTTTTGGGGGAGATGGCAGGGAGATTGAATGTCAGTGTTTATATTCAGTGCTGTGTTAAAACTCCAGCCTAACACTCTGTCGACTTGGTATGTTGGTATCTTGTGCTCCACAAGGAGATATTCTCATCTCACTGGGGATCTGCACATCTGTGCTGTTATGGCAAGGCTAGAGGCAGGCTGTACATGCAGAGGTGATGCCATGTGCCATTTGCTGGGAATGAGGGCTGCAGCCATCCTGCTTGTTTAATCCTTTTTTTTTTTTTCCTTGCCTGTAGTTATTACATGAGCCCAGTGGATTCCTGGTTCATGTTTGCTACAAAAGAAATAAAATCAAATGCCATTTGTGGACTACATGAAAAAAGCAAAAAGCTAAAGAAAAGAATTAATGAAGAACTCATTATCTCAATCAGATGTTTTGGTTTCTAATTTTCTTCTCAAAAGCCACCCTCCCCGATGAGACAATCCATCTAATTATTGCTTGGCCTGTGGAGGGGTTTAACTGGCACGTGCTGGGGCTCGGACAGTTTCTTATTAGCAGTGGGGGGAAGCTGGGGCTGAAAAAGCCTTGTGTTCGGTTTGTGTATTTCTGGGTGTCAGATGCTCCTAAGTGTCTTACATTTTGCCAATCCATTCTGCATCTCTCTAATTTCAGAGCTTTCAACACTTTCTGGTGAGCAAAGCCTGTGGATAACCCGAGTAAATGACTTTTTCCATGAATAGAGATTGGCCAGGGAAAGCTGAGTGATAAACAGAATAATCCTTTTTGTGCCTTTCCCAGCTTCAATCTTCTTTGCACACCAAATAAACACTCTCAAGCTGCTTAGAGCAAAATCTCTAATAGGCTGTGGTGCTTGGGCTGTGCAGGGCTTGGCTCTGTGTCAGACGGAGGGACAGGACAGTGGAATCAAGTCTCAACACTTTTTTTAGGGGGGAATTAGTTTACATACCCCCAAGCACAGTGTATTTTGGCACTTGGGCTGCATTACAATATAATCCCTTAGCACTCAAAATAGCCTCAGCCTCCAAAATGGCTTTTTTTGCTCATTTATTTGGCTTTTCTCAGAGCTCTGGGCAGTGAGACCTGGGGATTGGCAGGGTTAGGTGGGTCTGGATCTGGCCCTTGGAAGCCACCAAGACCTGACAAAGCAGAGACAATCTGCTCCTGCCCTGCGGCACTGGGGCTGCAGAGGATGCTTGTGGCTCCCTGGAGATGTCTGCTTATAGCCCTTCCCTGTGGGATGCAGGGCTGAGTTAGGGGTAGGGCGTGGAGGCTGGGATGGCTCATGCTCAGATGTGTTAATTGCCTCTGAAGCAATTGTCTCCCTCATTGACAGCTTTTGTAATTATCATTACAGGTCTATAACTCCCTGAAAGGAGGTTGTAGCTGGGTGGTTGCTTGTCTCTTCTCTCAAACGACAAGTGATAGGATGAAAGGAAAGGGCTTGAAGTTGCATCAGGGGAGTTTTAGATTGGACATTGGAAAAAAATTCATCATGGAAAGGGTTTTCAGGCACTGGCAGAGGCAGTGGTGGAGTCACCATTGCTGGAGGGGTTTAAAAGACCAGCAGATGAGATGCTCAGGGATCATTAGTGGACAGGGACTGTTGGACTCAACGATCTCAAAGGCTTTTCCCTATCAAACGATTCTACATTATTTGGTGTGTGGGGTTGGTTGGTTTTCCTCAAGTGCATGAGCTAATCCCTTTGGGTCAGTGTGGGGAACGTCTGTGGGTCTCATGGATTTGGAGTGAGCTCCTAATGTTTCCTAAGAATGTTTGAGGTCATGGTTTGATGCAGTTGTTAAAGAAACTGAGACAATTTTGAGTTTGAGCCATCAGAAATTTCCCCAGGGGTGCACCCAGGTGAGGCTGCTGCTTGGCAGCACAAGGGAGCTGTTTTCTGTGCTCCTGAAAAGTCCAGATTTTCGATCCTGCCATTTCTGCATCTGTGCAAGTCTGACAAAACTTTGTATTTCAAAAGTGACCATCCTTGGCTTCTGCATAATGCGCTGTCTTTATTCCTGTATTAAGAGTGGCTGTGTAGAAATAACACGTATAAAAATAGAGCATTTCTCACTTTCCCAGGCGGGGAAAGGAACAAACGAGTGAACTGTTTGACCAAAGCAGAGGCCAGCCCTAGAACAGGTGGTAGCTGTTATTGGCCAAGTACAAGAATGATTTTGCAAGTAATTAGTTAAACTGCTCAGCCAGCATCTCCCCTAAGAAATGCCCTCTTAAGTTCACAGAGCGAGTTTACTGAGATGTGAGTGCTCAGCGTGCACTAACGAGTAGTAAAGCAACCTAAAGCTGCTCTGAAATATCCTCCACGAAGCTTTGCTAGAACTGAACTGCCTACACAGCTGCTACATTTGGCTAAAAAGAAATAATTCCTTTGTTTCTGGCAAACAACTCAGGTTGACAAAAGTAATAATGAGAATAGAAAATTAAAAACAAAAGTCCTGATCAATAGACCAAAGCCTAACAGAGTGTGTTTGTTCCCAAGCTCCTCAGCAGGAAAACACAGTCAGGAAATGTGTGGAAAGGTTTTTAAAGTGTTTACATGTGGCAGCGAGACCGACCTTCTCATCTGTTCTCCGTACTCAGCTCCGCTTCCACCAGCCCTCCACGTTTCGTAGCCTTCTGGGGTATTCTGCATGAGCTGGAGGTCTAGAGCTGTTCCCCCAGCCCCTCTCTGTGCTGGCGTGGGAGTCAAGGACACTGGCAAGGAGATATAATCCATTCCCACGTGGCTCCCAGCCATACAGCAATGCCACAGAGGCTGCTCAGTGTGACAGACTCTGGCTACCATCTCCTGAGCAGCTCAGCTTCGCTGCCACAGCCCCTCGGTGGCGTTTGGATGCAGTGATGCTGTGGTGGTGCCATGGCTGTGGATATTGAGGTGAGCGGCGGTGAGGGGAGAGGCTGATTCAGCTCATGCTGCTGCCTGGACATCCAGAAGTCCTGAGGAACCCAGCTGTATGAATGTGCGTGAGAAAAGGTACCTTGCCCCAGCAGATCAATGGAGCCTTTCTTCTGGGAATGGTTTCCTGCAGTCTCCTAGCATAACCTGTCACTTGTTGGGTTAAGCCTGTGCTAGGTAGTTCATACCCAAACGCAGCTTGTGGTTATGCGCTGAGAGGGGAGGAAGGGAGATGAATGTGATCTCTGCTTCTGCGGAATTCAGCAAACGTTGCGCTGAGGGCTGTCCGGAGTTATCCATTTCTGCAAGAAACAGTGTCTTGCTGCATTGTGCCTGGAGCCTGCTAATTAGCTGTAAGTGATATAATGTGACTGGGATTTCAGCTCAAGCATGAATGACCTATTCCCAGCTAGCCGTGGCGCTTGGCATGAGTGCTGCTCACGGACAAAGCCTGCTGGGAGGCATCCCCTGCCGCGGAGTGTCTATAACCCAACCAGCTGGCACCAAGCCTGACCTCACAAGCTATTTGTTGCTGTGTCCCTTGTTCCTGCGCCCCTCATGCTATGAGCGCTGAGCATGAGATTCCTGTTTGCCCCCTCCCCAGGCTGGCACTGCTTTGCTGCCTTCAGGGACCTGGAGGCATCTGTGAAAACAAGCTTCAGCTAGCTGGGAGCTTCGTTCCCTGCTGGGGCCAGAGGTCGGGACCCATTTGTCTCCAGGGAAGGCGTTTGTGCATGCCTCTGCCTGCCTGATGTGCTTGGTCCCACAGGGGCCGTGCAAAGTCAGAATCTGAAGGTCAGACCTTGGCAGAGCAGTGAGCTGCTCGGCTGCAGCGTGCCTCTGCTTGCCATTCTCCCTGGTATGGTGTTCCTCGTCACCTCTTGGTAGACTACGTGGCCCAAGACCTTGCAGTGAGTGCCTCAGTGAAGGTGTCTGGAGATCCCTGGGTTCTATGCTGTGTCTCTGGGGGCAGTTGGTAGCAGGAGCAGCGATGCTGGTGGCCCCAGCCCAGCAGACCCTTCCCAGGTGAGTGCCCAGAACCAAGCAGCGCCGTGTCCTCTCCACAGCAGTAACGGATTGATGCTTTTGTCTCCTTGGTTGCTTATGTTCTGCCGTGATGGAGAAGCACTTGGTGAATGGGCTGAAGAGCAGCCTGGGTGCTTGGAAAATTTTGCCAGAGGACTTGGTTATGCAATCAGCCTCTCTCTCTCTTTCTGCCCCTTGGAAGGACATGATGATGAGCGCAGTCTCTTCCACTTAATGGACCTCTGGATGCAGCTGGTTCAGCCAAAAGTGGTGCAGGAGGCACTGATTCCTCCACTGGACAGACCAAGGCCAGGTATTCAAATTGCACTCATTTGCTTTGCAGCTTTTCAAAGAGAAAAATGCATTCCAGTGCGCGTGGGAAACGCTTGAAGGGACAGAGGCAAGTCCTGCTTTGTGAAGGCTTTGGTGGGTTCACAGCTCACGCTCAGGGTCCTGGATTAGCTGAATGGCTGCTGGTGGCCCTGATCTGTTCTGCCCACCTGGGTGTTTTCATCCTTGTACCCGAGAGATCGCTGACTGCTCAGCTACCACATGCAGATGAGGCCATGGGAGATCGAGCTTCAGTGGGAAGGTGATAGCAATGGGTGGATCTTCTCATGGCAGTGGTGGAGTCTCCATCCCTGGAGGGGTTCAATACCCATAGAGATGTGGCACTTTGGGACATGGTTTAGTAGACACTGGGGTTGGGCTGCCGGATGGAGTTGATGATCTTAGAAGTCTTTTCCAACCTTAATGGTTCTATGGTTTAAGAAGTTCATTGCAGATAAACACCCAGGGAGCTGGTGGTGCCTTGGGCAATCTGTTTGCTCCAGATCCCCTGTCAACATGGGCATAGTGGGAAAACCCAGCCTGAATTTACTAGAGATATCACAAGAAAAGTCCCTGAGGCCAGTGCTGCAAGCGTTTGTGTGTTTGACACTTCCACCCTCTGAAAAATAGGGCAAAAATTCATTTGCAAAAAATACACCTGGCAAACTCCACTGCCTAAAATTAGAAGTGTAATTTTATATCTAAGTGCCAACATGGGCTCAACAACGGGTCATGCACAAATATAAATGGCCACATGATTAATATTGGATGAACTTGTAGAATTTGGATGCCAACAGATGCACGATAAAATTTTCCCACAACGTAAACACACAAGAGTGGCTCTTGTGCCAGTTTGCAGTTTCTGCTCCACATTACAAAAGCAAGCTAATTACGGTTAAAAATACTGAGCAGCAAATCCTCTTACCAGAGAAGCCGTAGTTTCCTGATCTGCCACGCTAGTCAGAGTGATCGCTCCCGAAGCCGTGTATTCATAGTCAGATAATCTACTTGGCCAAAATTTTGTCGCTGCAGGAGCGATATTGAGTAAGGAAAAGATAAATACAAGAGCGTGTGGAGATTAAATAGATGAATATCTGCCCGTTCCACGCTTCTGCAGCATGTTTGGGGAGCCTGTTTATTCCTCGTGTGCCCTATAGACTCGCATCGCTGATGGAGTGCCAGCGCCTGGAACACTTTTGCAAGGGGAGCCAGCCCTCTTTGATGATGCAGAAATCATTTTACTTATTGAAGCAGTGAATGTTAATGATTATTAATTGGAAAAGACTCTCCAGGGGCTGCGTGTGTGCAGGACGAGTGAGTGCTTTGCAATTCCAGCATGAAATGAGTTACTCCGCAGCATTAAAATGAGAACAGCTCTCCCCAGCATCCCCAGAAAGTAATTGAATTGTAACTGCGTGGCACCAGCCCTTCCCGTTTGCTCGGCATTGACACGAGGAGACAGGAACCCTTAGCAGTAAGACGTAAAACCTGAATTCAACCTGAAATTTCGGTGGGGAAATGTATTTTCAGCTTCTCTCTAAAGCAGTACCGGACTAACCCCGTGTGCCCTGGAGCCACAGAGCGGTTTTGCCTCAGAGGTGTTTGTGTTGTGGCAACTGTCACAATGAGGCTGGTGTGGGGACAGCAGCACCGGGGAGAGATGGGCAGGAGAGGCTCCTGGAGGGGTCCTGCTCAGCTGGAGGGACCCTGGGGACAAGGACCTGTTTGCAGCAGGAGGTTACAAGATTAACCCAGTTTGTTCAAATGAACGAAGTTGTCCATAGCTTCTGCTTCATGGGATGCTCAGAGGTCTCCTGCTCAGCTGCAGGTGGGTGGCAGAGCAGACGTATTCCAGTGCTGCAGATGCTGAGGGGCAGCAGCATTCCCACTGCAGCCAGGGCAGGGCTGTGGGTGTGCTCAGAGCCGTCGCAGCCCCTGCTTGTACGTGGAAAGTGGTGTGAGACGTCACAGGGCAGGATCAGTTGTAGATGTGGGACTTGCAGGGAACTTGTCTAACAAAAGAAACTGCCTCTTTGAGGCATCCCTTCCTCCTCTGTGGAAGGGAAGGTAAATTAGGATCAATAAGCCAGTGGTGACTTATAAATTGTGGGGAGAGGTCACAGCCAGAGAGACAATCTGATCTACTCGTCATGCAGAGGGGTTTGTGCTCCTGCTGTAAAACTCGCTGCTCCCGCTTCCTTGCCCTTTGATGGAGTGACTTGGGAACCTCCCAGCCCACACACTGTAAACACAGCCTTCATTTTCTGGGGAAAGGAGAAAAAGTTAAGAGCTGGAGAATGAAACACTCTGGTGAAGGGCACCTGCCGGATCCGTGGTCCTGCCACCTGTCACACCAGTGATGTATTGCAATAACACATCACAGGAGCAACGGCACTGGTGAAGGATGGCTGCAATCCATCACTGGACCAGCGCTGCTGCCACTGTACATCAGCGAAGCTCAGGCTCACTGCAGCTAGAGACGGGGCAGGGTGGGCAGGAGAACCTGGTTTTGGGTGCAGCGTGGCTCCCCATGGCCTGGCTCGGCCAGGGATGGTGATGCTGTGGGACAAGGAAGGCACCGAGGGGCTAGGGATACACCACGATGCTGTGGAGATGTATGATGGGAATATCCCTGCCCCAGAGCAGCTCCTCTGGACCCTACGCCCCATCCGTGCTATAGGAGCCAGTGGGCCACTTTGTTGAGCCAGGGCACCTAACCCTGGTGCAAAGGAGGAGCACAGCTCTGCACGTGCCTGTGTCCTTGCTCCCAGCGCTCTCCCTCAGGCTGCAGGAGTTGTGGAGTGTCTGAAGCAGGCACAGCACTGAGATGATCCCCACTGATGCTCAGCATGGACCACACGGCAGCGCTCGCCCTGTAAATCCAGCTGGTGGCTGCATGGGGCTGTTGGGGGTGACCTGATGGCCATGGGCTGGATGGGCTGGTTGCCACAGGGGGCTGTGTGGCTGGGATGGAGGGGGCACACAGCGCTGCTGTTGCTCCCAGCAGAGGGGCTGGCTGCCCCCTGATCCACACCCTACAGTTCTGGCTCCTACACAAAGCTTCCAGAGAGGAGCAGTGGCTGAAATTGGAGTTGTATTTTGTCCCTGATCATGCAAATGGCAGCTCCTTCAGCTCTCCGGGCTGAAAGGCTGCGAGAAAAGGGGCCTTTTGAGAGCTACAGCAATTTTCCCGGTGAATAGGAGTTGCTGTTCCTGTAACATGAGTTGTTCACACACATGCAGTAATGTCCTGTTCGGGGCTTATGTAATGGGATGGAGGGGCTCCAGTGAGGGACCGACCCCGCGGAGAGGCACTCGCGCCGTCTTAGGCTGGCAAAATGAGCCGGACTTTTCCAGGCCCTGCTGAGATGTTTATTTATAACTCCCACCGTCTGGCAGAAACCTTGCCAATCAAAACACGCCATGGGTTTTCCAAGGGTTTAGGAGCACTCCTCTCAAAGAGGTTTTTTGAGGGGGGCCCAGGATATTTGATAGGAGTTAAGCTGTAAAATTAGTTTCAGAGCAGAGGGTTGTCTCCTTCCCAGCATGCTTGGCTGGTGGCTGCGGGAGCATTAACCCCTTGTGCCCGTCTGCTCCCACCCTGCACCGCAGGGATGCTGGTGTCCACCCTGCCCATGCTGGGCTCATAGGGCCACGTGGATTGGTGTGGTGGTGATGACCTGCTCGTGGCTCTGGTGGGACACCCTGAGCTGTTGCCTCAGCTGTTGCTCTGCAGCAGAGCCCTGTAGGAATATCTTAATTCCTCACAAAGATTCTGACGATGCCAGAAATGGTGAACATATGAACTACCATGGCCACAGCAGAGAGAGCTGACCCAGCCTCCCTTCACGTGTCTACTGTAGAAGCAAGAAGCTGACTAGCACTGATACTACACAGTCCCTACCTGGGAGAAGCTGTGAAGCAGGAGGTGACATTGGAGAGAGCTCAGCAAACATCATTTCCATCCTTTGATGTTGACTGATTGCCAAGAAGAAAACTCCAGCAGCAGGAACCTTTGCTCTCACACTTCATCCTCTCCCCACATGTACTTCTCCAGAACCTCCTGGGCTCGATCAGCCCTAGGATGAATTTTCTCTTTCAGCTGGAAGAGGCAGAGGAGAAGAGAAAGACCTAGTTAGGCAAGAATGACAGCATCTGGAACCCCAGCATTGCATGGATGTTTGCAGAATCCAAGAACCTTTCTTTTAAGTTCAGTTGTGAAACGAATGTTCTCTTTGTTTTCTGCTGAATGATAATTAATCACTAGAAACTCAGAATCATTTTAAGGATGAATAAATGACACCTTCTAAGCTCCATGTTTATCTACTATTCTGCTACCAGAGCGATTTCATAGCAGAGCTATCAATGAATTTAATTTACATAATGGTTTATCATAGACTTCAATATTTCAAACACACTTCATTAGGCATCACCACCAGCAGTTAGATGCTCCCTTATAGTTCTTGCAAACTTTGCTGGGAAATGCAGCCTCTCCAACTATTAGTGATGCTTTACAAAAGAAGCGGGGGGAGGAAAACAAGACTCGAATTATCCAGAACTGTGCTCAAACAGCTTCTTCAGCTCTGCTTGCAGAGCTTGGGCCTTGCTGGGCATCCTCTGCAGGTGGGTGAAAAGGACTTCAAGCCAGGCCCTTTTAGCATCATCATCGGCATTTCAGGTGAGGAGTCAACATGTGAACTGCTGCAGAAAATAGGGGCTTGTGAAACTCTGGGAAATGGCAGGAGCTGTGACAGTTTCATACCTTAAAGCTTCTCCTTGCACAGCCCAGCAGAGCGTGGGCACGTGGGGAACCGTGGTCCTTGCAGAGCTGGGTGCCTGGAGCACTGATCCTGTTCCTGCTGCAGCCGGGTCTGAGCCCCTGCAAGCAGAGGGATCTTCTGCAGAGCCTGGTACTGCGCGGCAGGGCTGAGAGATGCCTTTCCCCTGTGTATGTGTGTGAGCATGTGTGGCACATTCTCAATAGCATCTCCTTACATAATTTATAGCGAGGATAACATAAAGGTTATTTTAAAAAATAAAACAACCTCCTTTACATTTATTAAATTTGCTGGAGCATCCCACATGCACCTTTGCAAACTCTAGGATTGCCCACAGGGGTCTGATCTGCATGTCACATTAGGCAGATGGAATATTTTATTTATTCCACCTAGGCTGTAATAGAGAATTTAAACCATTTGCAGCAACATGTTTGTGTTCCAGAAAATGGCACAGAATACTGCAAAGTGCCTGACATGCTTGTGCACACAACGGGTAACAGTTTTAGGGGAGGAACAGTTTTCAGCTGAAAGAGGGTAGATTGAGATGAGATCTTAGGGAGAAATGCTTTGCTGTGAGGGTGGGGAGGCCCTGGCCCAGGTTGCCCAGAGCAGGGGTGGCTGCCCCATCCCTGGAGGGGTTCAAGGCCAGGCTGGATGGGGCTTGGAGCCCCTGATCCAGTGGGAGGTGTCCCTGCCCGTGGCCGGGGTGGGACTGGATGGGCTTTGAGATCCCTTCCAACCCAAACCATTCTATGATGCCATGTACCTCAAATACTGGAGATTGTTGGGAATGAGGAACTCAGACCAGCTACTCCTTGGTAAACATTTTTGCAGCAACATTAAGCAATGTTAATGCCACCCAAAATATACATATTTTGCTACTCAATCCTATATTTCTCCATTAAAAGTACTTTTTAACTTACAATGAATGGGTTTTGCTTGATTAATTTTTGCCTTAGCCTAAATTCTACAATTTTGACTGTTAAAAGCCATTGTAGTGAATGGAAATGAGGAAACTTTTAACCATTGAACAGCATGTTCTTGCCTTTTAGTAGCTTGTCAGTAGAGTGTATTAAAGATTCAGCTGTGCTCTGATAAGAATCATGAAGGATGTATATGTTTGCATTGTTTTTGGCAAGAAACATCCAAATGATCTGTATTTATTATATAAAATTGATTTTTTTGGCATGCATGCTATTTTTCATGGATTTTGGCTTCATACCAACACAAACAGGGTGATCTTGAGCAAAACCAAGCATTTTTAAGTTTCTATTTGGAGAATTTTCAAAAGAATCCAGGGTCATGAATTTGTCTGTGAGTTTACTCGTACTGCAGATAGCAGAAATGGTGGAAAACCGCATTTCCAGCATTGCTGCAAGGTGTCAGTGGTTGTAAGGACTTCATCAGCATTTGCGGTTCTGCAGCACTGGGAACTCAAACTGGTGAGTCACGGGGAGGTGAGGGAGCTGCAGGTGAGCTCAGGCAGGGGCAGGAACCTCTCTCCTGTACCAGTGTCTCAGCTTGCTGCTTTCAATACCTTCCTCTACTCCGAAGCTGGATGAAATGCTCTCTAGAAGCTTCCTCCTGCTGGGACCTGCCCACTGCCAGGGGGGTTTGTGACACTAAGACCATCGTGGTGGTTCAAGGGGGTCTCAAAGGATTCTGTGATGCTTCTCAGAGGAGAAGGATCCTGGCTGGAAAGCCTTTTGAGCTCCTCTCTGAATCACAGAGATGCCAACCCTGCCTGCTGCCTGGCCAGGACCACATGGAGCAGTCCTGGGGAGGATGGAGCTGGTTGATCTCAAATCATGTTGGACGTGGCTTTAGTGAAAACAGCAAAAGTGAAAACAGCCATAGCAGTCATATTGCCCTTCATGAGAAACAGTGAATTGGAAAGACGTGTCAAAATGTCCCTTTGTAGCCCATCAGAGACAAAGGTGTCCTGGAAGACCTGCACAGAAGAGAAGGCATGGTCACTTCAGGACCACGCTGGTAGGGTTTTTTTACCAAAGCCTGGAGCATGGGCTCATTCCTGAGATTTTATCCCACTTTTCTTCTCACAGAGACACACCCTGCCTTTACTCTGTTCATCACCCCAAACACTGATTACATCCTTTCATTCCAAGTCCTCGTGAGGGTCTGAGGAATCTCTCGGAACTGCGCTATTGCATTTGTCTGCTGCCTTCAGCCCTGGAGAGCCGCAGCTCCAGCTGGAGGGGATCCAGGGCTCTGAGTTCAAGCCTTTAGGGTAAAAACTGTGCAGAGGAAATGTCTATGGTGTGGTTTGGTGTGAGCATGTGACGGACCACATCTCCTGCAGCGTCCAGCCTGGGGAACAAGCAGCCCTGTGCTCAGTGGGACCCTGGCTGCAAGGTTTCCACTGGAGAGTTTCACTGCCCACTGCTCCCTGCACACTGCAGAGGGTTTATCTCCCTAACGCAGGACACGGCTCTAAAGCCTCAGCAGAGTTTATGTTCACCATTCCCAAACAGAGACATCAGGCTGAAGCCCCACAGCCCGGCTTCCTCCGCAGATGATTGCTATTTTGGTTCCACAGGTGGTGTTAATATATTTCTCTTCAGACTCCGCTTCCTCGTACAGCTGAGTACAACGCAAATAACACCTCAGTTGTCATTTAAAAGGGAAGGAGGGAGATGACTAGAATTGGCAGTAAAATCACAGTCTGAGATTTCACTTGCAGTATTGATCATAGAGAGATTACACTCTTCTGTTAATGTCAGCTGTATTCCTCCAGCTCTGGAAAGCTGCTGATGACACCGGGATTGTCAGTGGGAAAGAAGTGTGGCTTTTATAGAATCATAGAATTGCTGAGGTTGGAAAAGACCTCTAAGATCATCCAGTCCAACCATCAATACAATCCCACCATGCCTGCTAAGCCATGTGCTGAAGCTCCACATCTACACGTGTGTTGAGCCCCTCTGGGGATGGTGATGCCACCACTGCCCTGGGCAGCCTCTTCCAGTGCTTTGTCATGAAATTTTTCCTAATATCCAATCTAAACTTCCTCTTGCACAACTCAAGGCTGTTTTAATGTCTGGTGAGGCACTGCGGGTGCAAGAACTTGCTGGCCCATCCCTGAAAACAGCCTGCTTTGGAGAACTGGGATGTGAGGTTATGGGAGAGGTATGTGGGTCAATAAACAGCATTGTCAGGGACCATGGAACCTGCTGGAATTAAGAGGATATTCCTAACTTTCCCAAACTTTGGTGAAGGGTATTAAATAAACAGCAGCATTTAAGGATGCCCTGCTCTGGTCCAACCTCTTCTTACCTGAAACCAGAGACTGAGAAATTTGCACATATATTAGGGGGAAAATACCAACTACAGAAAGGCAGTTTGGTCAGAGGTTATTGACTCACCCCATCCCAGCAAAGCAGTGAGGAGGTCTCTGGTCCAACTCTGATGTCTGCTCCAGGCTCTTAATGCCTCAGCAGCCTCTCAGCTTCCAGATTAACCTTTTTGGATTCACTTCTCTCCGTGCTTTTGTTCTTGTTTTGAAGCAAAGACAGAGAGAGGGAGTCTGCAGGTCACTTAGGTTGGAGGGATGTGCTTATCCAAGGTAGTGACCAGTGAAAGGAATGTGTAACTTGGACGTGGGAAGTCGACTCCTGACAACCACACACCAGGATTTTGATTAAAACCCTACGTCCCTGCATGTGAAGGGTGCTCAGGAGATGTAAAGCATTGGTTAAAAAATTGTGACACCCAGGACTGCCCTGAGCCTTGCTTTTCACAATCAGTATATTGGGATTTTCTTATCAAAGTGAGAGCATTGTGTGCATTTTGAATGAAGACAGCAATCTAACAGCAGAGATAATCCGGGGGCTCTTCTGAAACGCTCCGTACAGGAAGGTACCGGGGCTGGGGCGCAGGTCTCGCAGCCTCAATCTGCTTCTAAACATTCCTCGCAGAAAGCCCTTCTCTTGGAATTCATTATGATAAAAATTTCATTTGCGTGTCGCTAAAAACTCTGTTGAACCTGGAAAACAGCCCTCCTGGAGCCTCATGAGCTCTCGCCTTTCAGAACATTGTTTGCGGAGATAAAAATATTTCTGCCACACTTGTCACATGTATTTGAAAAACATATTAATCATTTAAACAAATATTAGCTCCAAAAGCCTATAAATACATTCACTGGGAGGAATATACCCTTTGTTGTAATATTACAATGAAAAATATGCTAATATAGTTGCCTAATTGCTTGTGTTTGAATAACCTCTTTTGTGACAATAAATGTTTGTGGCAGCATCATTCAAACAAGAAATGGAGAATCTGGTGCCAGAGAGGATTACGTGTGCCTCTGCCATCGCTCCTGATGTGGAAAGAAAAGTGTCTCTTCCTCCTGTGTCTGGGAGCTGGTGCGGATGAAGGGCAGGAGTCATGGCAAATCTCATCAGGCTGGGATGGTTCCTGGGCTCAGGGAGCAAGTGATGAGGAAGGATGCTGGCCTGGCTGGTGCTCGGGAGGGGAGATGCTCCTGCATCCTCTGTGGGTGCCCGGGATCTCTAGCCTGCATGCTGGGCAAACTGTGAATCAAAGACCAACGACTGAGAGCTGGGAAGAGCTGAAACTGCATCGTACTTAGCTGAAAACCAAAATCCAGATGAGGGATTGACCAGCAAAGGCTCCCAGCCTGGTGTTGTCCCGGGGTGCCGGTGCCCTGAGACAGGTTGATCCTCACCTCACTGTGGGCACGCAGGGAGCCAGGAACAATTAGAAGGGGTTTTTGAACACTTCCCTTTGGCTCCGTTGCTGCATGCATTTGCAGGAGGCTGTTTGATTCCCAGTGAGCCTCTGAAGAAGGAACAACTGTGATAAAGCCCAAAGGGAGATCAGGTTTTTGGGGAGCAGGGGAGGAACCTGCCCTCAAGGGCAGAGCAGGTTTCTCCGAGCACTGTCCTGGAAGATAAGGTGGCTTCTCCGCTGTGCGTTCTGCTCATGGAGGTCTCAGTGGACACCACTTCCCTCTCTCCTTCCAGGGGAGAGGTGGTGGGTGGTTTTGCAGCTGCACACGCTCGTAATGATGTTATTTCTAGTATTAGAACAACATTCCCATCCTGAGCATGGATTCCTGTCCAGAAATGTTTTCCAGTAGTACTGGGATGAACTGGGAGCCTGGAGCAGTTCTCAGCTGACTAAGCTCTCCCTTCCAGCACTGAATTAAAATGATAACTCTGTGCTGGTGATGCAGTTTGGACCAGCCAGCATTGTCACACCCCCACAAAAAGCAGGTACAGCAGAGCTTGGGGCAGTTGTAGTGAGACCTAGTAACTCCCAGAGCTGTGAAGAGGAGGAACAAGATGATGTTGAGCGTGAGCTTCCAGCAGGTACCAGACCCTGCAGGCACAAGCACAGGGCAGCTGTGTGCCCCACTATGCTGCAGGTTCTGAACCCCCCAGGGTTTTGATCATGATTTGGGTTATCTTAGCTAAGTGCATTAACGAAGACTGAGCTGTGAGCTCCCGTCTCCGTTCACTTGAGCCTTGCCTGGCTGCAGCAGCCTCTGCTGACCTGTGACATGGGTGTCCAGGCTTGAACGTATAGAGTCACACTGCAGCCAAAGAGAGGGATGAGGAATGGTGTTAGGCAGATGTCGGTGAGGGCAAATAGAGCTTCGGCTTTCTCAGCTAGCTCTGGTTTTGTTAAAAAGCCTGGAAGCGGGCAGAGCCAAGAGCGTGCTGCCTGGCTGCACGGGGGTCCCTGCAGAGAGAAGTAGCTAGAGTTTTCTGAGCCGCAGCAATGCTGTTCCAGCCCTGCCTGGGGCCAGAGCACGAACGAGAGCTGGAACTGGCCAACAGGGCTCTTTGCAGGGTTTACAGGAAGAAACAGACCTTGTTTGGTCCCATTGGCCTTCACATCGCTGGCTGCTGAGCCTCTTGGTTAGCACGAGCCTATTCAGCTGAGCAAAAACGACTCCTGCACAATGTTTATTGCAGGCGGGGCAGAGCCCCTGAAGGTTTTTTTAATACAAATTCAGCAATTCTGCTTATTTTCTTACCCTTATTGCACCATATAGATGACCATATATATAGCAACAGTATAGATGACATTTACAGACCCTCTCAATTACAGACTCCTTCTCCCAAAACCCTCCTCCTTTTCCTGGGAGGCTCCCCCACACCTGCCCCCATGGGGGCTGCTTTGTTTGCTGCCCACACCGAACACCGGACCCCAAAGCCCAGGAGGGCGCAGGTGCTGCGAGGCTGCATCCAGGGCTGTGCAGACACTGCCTGGGAACGGTGCCACCCTCACAAAGCGCCCTTTATCCTGCTGCTTCCCACGACTCCTGGCTTGGGGCGATAAGGATCTGGGCTCTCTGGTTACAGCTGGGGCTCTCAGCGTGGAGCTGAATATCATAGCAAGGTGAGTTCCTCCCAGAGGTGAAATGAGTTGGGGTGAGGTAGAATAGCGTTGCTTGTGAGTTGTTTGTCACATCCTCTGGCTCCGCGGCATGATTGAGGCTGATCTCAGGCTCTGGCGTTAGTGGAAATCCTTGTACAGATAAAATGGGGTGGTGTTATTGTAGTTCAGCACGAGTTAATGCCCGCAGAAATGGTCTTTAAAAGGGAATTGGCTTTCAGGGGGAGAGGCGTAGCTCAGCAAAGACTCATCTCCCTGGGTATTATCTGCTATTCCCAGTCTAAGGGGAAAAGGAGGTCTCCCTCTCACCCCTCCTCTGCCATCAGTAACAGGGAAGAGTTAGAGGTAACAGCACTTAAGGAAAATATTGTAAAGTCCTCTTGAAATCCCCATCAAACTCAATTAGCAGGGCAATGATATACCTAAACAACTGGAATGGGTTGTCTTTTTATGCTTTGCTGAAGAGCTTCCAAGTTGATAATTAAATTGCACTGGGCTGCAAGATGAGTGGCTGCAAATGTCTCTTGTGCAGAGGCTTTGGATGCTGATGGCCAGGAGCCCCACAAACCACTCCTCCATGGGTCTAAGCCACTGGCAATCACTCTCCCTGGGGTCTCTGGCCCCATACAGCCAAACGCTCTTTGTGTCTTCTCAGGTGGAAAGAGCTTTCCATAGGGGCTAGATGCTGGGCTCAGCAGTCTGGAGAAACAGTTCTGGTAGATGTGGGCTGGAGGAGCCCTCCTGGAGAAGTGACCACACCTGGGAGCCATGGGAGACACAGCTGTAACAAATATACACTCACCCACAGCAGAAGGGTGAGATAAATAGGAGTGACTTCAGGAACAACAAGTGATGCTGAGAGTTGGGGGTAGGCAGGGAGAGCTTGCCTAGTCTTTTCCTGCCTGTGTGACATGAGGAAGATGTGTCCTGGGTGAAAGGTAAGTGAAAGCTCAGAAAGGGTCCTGCATCCATCCTCATGCACCTGGCTGGCAAGAGCAGGGGGATATATGTGTGCGTGTATATATATATATGCACATACATACATATATATATTTAACAAATAGTTTGCCTTCCAAAAAGCATAATTCTGGGATGAGTGACAGGTTTTTTTTAATGTGGATTTAATCTGGGGACTGGTGGGACAAAATAAAAAGTGAAAGGGGTATTTTTGGCAAAACAAAAGCTTGGTTTCAGCTTTGTCAAAATGAAATGTTTGAGCCTTCTGTTCTGGAAATGTGCTCTGTTTAGAGATAAAGCTCAGTTCGATTAACAAAAGAAAATGAAAGGGGTGGGAAGGAAAAGCAGTGGCCTGATCTTTCAGAGCAGATAAATACCTGGAGTGTGTGGTTAGGAGGCATTGACAGCACCTGCCATAGTGTAGAGGGCTGGGGGCACTTTAAAATGAAAGAACTTCAAGTTGAAAGCACTGGTGGCCAGGGCCCTGCAGCTGGTGTCTGCGCTGCTGCGCTCTGCTGGTCCAGCCTGTGTGGTGATGGGTGATGCTGGGACATGGGGACCCCTCTGCCAACCCCTGGCAGTGGAGCTGAGCTGACGCAGGAGGTGGGTTACCAAGGCTAGTGAGGTTGCTCCACGCACGTGAGCTCACCTCAGATGGGTTCCTTATCAAGCCCTGGCCAGTGTCTCTCTGTGCACAGTGCTGCTGAGCTGGTGCTGCAGCCAGGCTCTGCCATCTCAGTGCCTTTCCACTGCTCTTGCTTATGACTCAGTGTTCCAAGACCCCATCTATTTTTCTCCTGCTCATCCTGCCCCCTGCCTTGTTCTGCTCTCCCTTGACTCTGAGAGCCAGAGTTCAGCTCTGCAATGTGAACGTTGCCTGAATGTGGCTTCTCATCTTGCGCATTTGGGTAAGTCAGCCATGGAATTATCCTATAATGTGGAAATCGTACAATTTCTCTCTGATCTTCCCTGAGCTTAGCATTTCATCTCGCTTATACTAAATGCAGCATGACTAAGTAGGCAAGAAAGGGATTTGAGCCCTTTTGTTACTTAAAATGTGAATTAGACGTTCCTGAGGGAAGTTTGTGTCGCATTTGCAAGTTAAAAATGCATCAATTATCTGTACACGGACCCCTTCCCGTGTGATGGCAAAGGAGGAGCAGAGTTGGTGCCTTTGGAGGACCTACCACCCCTAGAGGCTGCTCGGTTGCAGGTAGCATGGTTGCATCCTTTATCCCAGGCTGAGTGGTGTGGTCCTGCTCCTTGCTCAAAAGAGGATTGATTTGAAGTCAGACCCAGATGAGTTGTGGCTGTTTCCAGGGATGGAGATTCCATGGCCCCAACTCTCTACAAAGGACCTCTCCCTACATCCAGCTAGCATTTTGCTTCTCGTGCAAAGACTGCACTCGCAGAGGAGCAATTCCTGCTTTGAGGAGCAATGGAGGAGGTGCATTTGATGATCCTTGTGGGTCCCTTCGAATTTAGGATGTTCTATGAATGTTGTCCCAAGTGTCAATTAGAAAAGATGGAGAAGGGTCTTCCTGTGCTCATCTGTCACCGCCTGGGATTGAACGGTGTGTGGGAGCTGGGGGTCATCGTCATGCTCAGGGCTGTGCCCTCCTTTCCCTCGTGCTCTGGTCCCTGTGGCAGTAGGAGCTCCCTTGTGCTGTAGGAGCAGGAAGGCTGGCTCTGAGCCTCAGCTCTGTGTGCCAGAGCCTGGAGGGCTCTTGACAGCCCTGGGGTAAGGACCTCTTCTGCGATCACCTCCCATGGGAGCAATGGCAGGACTGTACACTCCTGTAGCTGTTGCTCTTTCTTTCCTGTCGTGAGGCGAGTGGCGATGACGCTTCACTGCTGGGTCTGTGACAAGGACCCCCTGCTAATCAGTGGTTAGAAGGATCAGCCGCAGGCTCTCTCCCTCCTCATTTTCTCCTGGCTAAGAATTGGATGTGTGCAATGCTTAGTGGCACTCTAACTTGCAGTATAAATTGCACTACTGTGCATTGCGAAAGGTCAAGCTGAATGACTTGATGAAATGGATTGACCTACTGAACAGCACTTCAGCCTGTTTAAGGACAACCAATTGTGGCAAGACAGAATGGAGAAACTGAGCTAGAGGAAGGGGTGAAACGGGCATAAAATCCCTTGAATTTCCTATCCCTGGATTATCCAGCACAGGGTGGAGTTGTAGAGCCAGCATGTGCTGAGCTGCATATTAGGTACCTTGGGGCTGCACTTGGTTCTGGAATGGTTTGGGTTGGAAGGGACCTCACCGCCCATCCAGTCCCACCCCTGCCATGGGCAGGGACACCTCCCACTGGATCAGGGGCTCCAAGCCCCATCCAACCTGTCCTTGAACACCTCCAGGGATGGGGCAGCCACGATTTACAGTCCTTACAGGCTTTTCCCTCCTCTGCCTTGGATCTGTGCTGTCTCTGCCTGAAATCTGTGAGGGAACCAACTCTCATTTTGCATAATGCTCTCCTGGTATCAGCAGAGATGCTTGTACTCTCCAATACCTGCAGGGCAACATAAAACCAGGAATGCTGTTTGTGATTTACAGTGCTGTGTGCTGTGCCTTTAGTAGTGTGCGCCTGCTTCCGAAATGGCACGAGCTGAGAAAATGGGCTGAGGGGCTGCGGGACTGGGGCTGCTGGAGCCTGGGCAGTGGTGGCTGTGGAGGCAAGACTGTTTTTCTGGCAGCAAATTTGACTGATGCCATCTCAGAAAGCGCTCGCAGCAAAACTACCCTGGCCTGAGCCTCCTATGTTGGAGAGCATGTGTCTGGAGTCTGATTTTGCAGTTGCTCCGTCCCCACTGACCACCTTGGCTCCTGCCGGAGCAGCCTTGATGCTTGGGCAGGAGGGCTGAGGGTTGGCTGTGAAGCAGAACGAAGGGCTACCTCCTGCCCTTCTCATGGCGAGGTGACCTTTGGGATGCTGCTGTTGCTCTTCGCTCCTTTGGTGGGATCCAACCTCTCAGCAGCATTTACTGCTGAGCATCTTGTACTCCCTGAATGCTGACAGGGTCCTGCATGTGGCTGGGCAACTGTTTGCAAATGATGCCAAGTTATTTACCCATTTTCTGGGCTGATGATGGGTGCTGGACTTCTCTGGGTTTGGTTCAGGGCAGGAGCTTTCGCACCTTGTTCTGGCTTGAATAAGGGAAAATTAGGGGCCTTAACACACCTGAGGTTTTCTTCTCACAGCTGTGATGGGGCTGAATAAGTGTTTGTGAATATTTGCTGGGCAGTATTTCTGTAGGATATATTCTTGCATTAGATCTTACGGGACATAGTCTTAATTATGGAGCTAGAAGTAGTACAGGGTAATTGCAGGACAATCCACAAGGTCTGGATGGCAGCTCAAAGCAGCGCACTGTGAAGGAAGAATTCGTGCACAGCAATATAATCCTAGGGGCTGTTTTTAAAGTAGCAAATATAAACTCAGGAATTGAAGCCCATTTTCCCCTAACTAGCCACTATTTTTGCTCGCAGAAGTATGTGAGCTCTTCAGTGTGAATGTTTTGGATCCTGTGAGCATAACTGCAAAAGCTCTGGCAAAATGAACCCCAGGTTTAAGCTCGTTTAGGTTGATTTCTTATGCATTTTCTCACAGGATTCTAATCAAGCTTCCCTGTGACAGGAGTTCTGGCTGCTACCCCAGCTAAAGAACAAGTGACCTGCGCTGCAGTTTAGAGGGCAGAATTATGGGTATTTGCTCAGTAATGATCTCTGCCATAAACCACAGCGCATTATATTCCATTTATGATCCAAAATATGAGAGCTCAGAGGCAGCGTTGCTGTGGCATCGAGGTACTCTGCTGCGGTGGTTTCACACGTGATGGGAATCTGCATACTGACTGTATAATTTCATGGCAGAAATTAACTTGCAGGTAGCAATGGTCTCTCCTTACATCATGCAGGACACAAATAGCAAGGTATCATTAATTTTTTTTTCCATGAAGCCCTATCTATGACTTCCCTGAGCTACGTGCAGCCCGTGACCCCACTAAAACAGTGTAGAAAATGTCACAGCCGTCAGGGAGCCCCGCAACACCCCACACTCTCCTGTCGCTGCTCTGCACGTGTCCTTAGGCACAAACCCATTTTTCACACCGGCGCTGGAGCCCCTCACCCCTACTTCTCCAAGTGTCAACTCTCATTTGTGCTCAAGCCTCTGGTGACGACATCTCTCTGGATAAATTATTTTATAGCCCGACTGACCTCCTGCTTATGAACGCTTTGCCCTAATGTTTTACTTGAAATTTCCCTTTTCTATTTAAAGGCTTTTAATCTTTGCTGCTGAAAATCTCCATCCCTTCCTATTTTGGACAACCCCCTGTTACTCTGCTGCTTCTGGGCTATTTTTGTGCGAGAGCTCCAGGTCACAGAAACCACAGAGCCCAGAGGCTCCTGGCTGCAATGCTTTTTGGGGAGGGGGATGTTCTTCAAACGCCCTCAGTGGGAACAGCCACATGTCTAGCAGGTACATGTTTAAAGGTGTGAGAACTGTAAATGGGACTGGTAGCTGCCGAGGGAGCTTTCTCCCCACAAGGAAAGGGAGATGAGATGCTGTATCCATAGCCTGGTGTGAGGGGAAAGCGGGCAAATGCTGATTGGGCTGCTCTTCAGTGAGGGAACCTTGAAGCTCAACTCATCTTGCAGCAGAGAAGTCAACTGCACTGAGCAGAAAAGGCTTTCCTGAGTGCAGTGACTTAGAACCCCCACCCAAAATGCAAAATGAAGAGTGCCCAGCCCTATTTTCCCCAGTAACCTTTTCAACTCCATCTGTTTGTCTGTGCTGGGGTCTGGGGGGCTCAGCACTGTCTACCTGTTATCACATTTGGAGTGATGGATCCCAACCACCATCCAACATCTGGGCTTCTCCTGATCAGGACCCGGCTGGTGCCTTGAGAGGCAGCTGCACTCATGGAGTTGTCAGGGCAGTGTTGGGACGTGGGTGTCACCTACCCCAACCAACCAGTTGTCCTATAGTTTCTTGCAGAGCCTCATAGCCAGATGCTGGGGGAAACAAGGAAGTTTCTTTCTGGAGCTTGGCTGCTGGAGCAGCTGAAGGAAAGGCTGCATTTTCACTCCAGCCCAGCTGTGGTGCTCAGCAGACTTTAAGAAGTATCCCAGCTGCTGGAAATGACAACCTGACTCCAGAAGCTGCATGGGGATCTCTTTCCAGTCCCAAACATGCTTTCTTGAGATGAAAAAGGTTAAAGGAACCCAGCTGCTTTCTGAGTTCAGCAGCTGAACTGGAGGGTGGGATAAAGGTTCCCTGGGATGGGAGTGAGATACAAATACTCCCTCTGCCCTTTTGGAAAATACTTGGGTAGTGTTATCTCTAAACAAACAAAAATGGTGTGGGAATGAGTAGCATGATCTCTCTTTGGCTCTCTCCTTCCGGCACTGAACAAAGCCAGAAGGCAAAAGCCCTGGCAGAATTACCAACTTCAGTTCCTGAAAAAAAAAAGGCCATGAGAAGCTGCAGGTTTTCTTTAAAAGGAAACTTCTAATCCTCCTACTTGCAGAAAAACAACCTGGCAAACACAGCCTCTGAAGGCATAAAATTAAATAAAATCCAACCAAATTTTATTTTGGAGGGAGTAGAGAGAGGGAGATTGGCAGGGTGGGGGGAAGAAGGCTGCTTCAAGCCAATCTCAGCCCACAAAAAGGCTGGGCAATGACCCCAAACTAACAACCACAGGTTTTATTTGAGGTCTGTATAATGAGGTATTAATTGCACTGATTGAATGTCAGTGGTATATGATCTCTGTGTTAGCATATGGGGGCAAAAATGTGTCAAGGTGTCCCTGCCCATGCCAGGGGGTGAGAACTGGATGATCTCTAAGACCCCTTCCAACCCAAGCCATTCTATGATGCTATGACAGGAGCTTTTAGGGTGCAGGTGGAGGAGAGCGGTGAGCACGGAACTGGCCTGCTTGGGTGTCTGCAGGCTCAAACCGTCTCAGTCCCATGCTGCAGAGAAGGTCACTGCTTGGGAGAGGTCATGTGTGACCTGGGTCTGCTCTCAAATTCTTCTAAGGAGAGCTGCTCCTCATCTCCTGAAGCAGCATGGAAGCTCTAACTTTCCCACAGCAAAGTAGAGAACTAGTTGTATACTAGAAGTTTAAACCAACATTGATTTTCCTTGCCTCCCTTTAAACCTGCTCTAGATAGAGTTGCACAGGGCACTCCTGGGACAGAATCGCTACTACCTAATTGATTTTGATTTTATTTTCACTGCAGCAGTGTAATTATGAAAGCCAGCCATAATTATTGAAACACAACTAGAAGTATTTCATTATTAAAATACCCCTATGACTTATTATTAATTCATTAAATAAATTTGGATTATGTCTCTCAATAATTAATGCATTGAAGTTTATTCTGTGAACTCTTCCTTTTACCAGTAATGTGTCAGCTGTTGGTATTAAAGGAAACAAAAAAATCTCTCCAATGTATAGGGAAAAATCGGATAACTCAAAGTGAAGTGGGACCAGGGAGGTTTTGGTCTGGTTTGAAACCAGTCTTACAGACAGTGGTGGAACGGAGCTGACAGTCTTTCAAGCTCAGGGAGTGTTTGGGAAATGTTTTTTAAGCTTTCTGAGGTATCGCTTGGTGCTTGTCTTGCTTTGCACTGTGAACACAGGCAGCATTTCAGATATGGTGATGGAAGGAGACTCAGGGTTTGCTGGGGAGAGGGGACTTTGCTGGGAGAAAGGAAGCTGCTCTGCTGCAAGAGATGGCATTTGGGCGTGTGCTGTAGGGTCAGGTCCTGTCATGGCTTGTTTTCCCTTCTGCATCCCCCTCCTTGGAGGGTGTGCTGAGTGAGGTTGTGTCACTGTTGGTGGTTTGGCTTTTGGAAAGCTGAGGTCTCCCAGGGAATCTGGGGGGTGTCAGCTGCTGTGGAGTGTGCTGGCCCCTGAGCTGGGTGCCAGGGGCTGTCACCTGGGAGGGATTCAGGGCTGTCTGTCTGTGCCAGGGTGGCTGCAGGTTCCATGCACGCCTGTCACTCCCAGTCCCCCTCCCTCTGGGATGCTCCAGGTGGGATCCCCTCCTTCTGGCTGCAGGAGCCAACCCTAGATCCAGGCAGAAGAGTGGCTGGGAGTGTCTTGCTGGAGCCAGTCTGAGGCTTTTGGGGCTTACTCTGTCCATGAAGCACCCAGGAGCCTGTGTCTGTCTACAGCTGTAACCGCGCTGCTTCCCAGCTGCTGCTCCTGCAGGAAGTTTTCACCGTTTACGCTAGCGCAGGATGAGTCTCTGAAACTCATCTTTCCCACTTAGCACGGCTGGATTTCACACATTGTATTTGATGTGTGCTCACAGGAAAAAACAGACAAAAACATTGACTGAAAAAGAGTGTTGATTCAGAATCTGCACTCTTACTACAGGGCTTAAGCTGAGAGAGGGGGAGAAAACGATTCCAGCTAAACAGTTGTATTGTGTTGCTGTGGTAACCAGAGTTTGAAAAGTAAATGGGGTTCTGGGGAAAGGCTGTTCCTCTGTGTGATGCTTTCTCCCTTTTGACATCCCAGGGCTGCAGGGGATGCAGAGGAGGTGGTGGCTGTGGATTCTTTGCTGGGAGCTGGGAAGGTGCCAGGCAGGGCTTGGAGCAGGGCAAGAGGCTGAGGGTCCCTAAACTGGGGACCCGTCCTTGTCCCATGTGGTGCTGATCTTTTATGGGAGCTGAGCAAGACCCCAGGTGCTGGGGTGCAAGAGTTGAATCCCTGGGCAGACAGGGAGGGAAAGGCTCATGGTCAAAGCAAAGAGATCCTGGGAAGCTCCCAGAACTGTCAGAAAAGGGAAGGAAACAGGCTGTCCTAGAAAAGTTGAAGCTCAGGGCTTCAAAGAACAAAGGGTGAGGAGGCTTGGGATACTAGTCTGCAGAACACTTCTCTTGTACAAAGAGTTTGTAAAGCAGAAATAAGAAAGATAGATGTGCCTAGGTGTCTGTATGATTTAATCTGAATTATTATATTGCTTATGTGAGCTAAAGCAAAAGATGCTGGTGTTTAGTATCTCTTTGAAGTATTTATCGTACCGTTTCCTAAAAAATTAAACTGTTAATTCAGAGAGCTCAGCTGGATTTGCTGTTGTCTGAGTGTGTTGGCGAGACAATTGGGTTTGCCAGGTTTCTCCATTTCTATGGGCAGATGTACGACACGTGAACAGCTCTTGTTTGCTCACATGTAGCTCCCTCTGACACACGCTGGACCCGCTGGAACCAGCAGGCACAGACCAGATGCACAGAGGTGTGGCAAATGGTTTCCAAGGATCACTCCCGCATTTTAACTGCCCCTGTTGCAGAGCTCTAGTGCTCAGGATGTTTACACCTTTGTCCATTTTTATTGAGAACAGCTTCTAAAATAAGATAAAGCTGATAAAAATGCATGTCACAGCTTAGCAGCTTCAAGGTATTCCCCTGAATGTGAAATGCTGCTCTGGGACTCAGCTAACCCAGGAGTGTCTTGGCCTTTGTGTAAATCTCCTCTCCGACAGCCCCTTGCCTCATTAGATGTTTCTCTAACTTCTAATTTCACTTCTCTAATTCCCTCTCCTCTGAAACCTCACTCAGAGCTTCTCCACTTTAGAAATCACCACGTGCCCTCAGCCCAGCATCCTTCTGATCCTTCTTTCACCCTTGCTCTTTATGGTGTGTGGGCAATGGACCCTGGTTCATTCTCTGCCATCTCACACTGCTGGGGATGGAGGAGTCGGCTCTTGGGGCTAAGATGCTGGTGCCAAATCTCTGCCCTCAAGGCTCTCTACTCTTTGCTGTTTCCTTCCTTCCCTTTCCCAGCAAGTGCCTCCCAAGGCTGAGCCCTCAGTGGTGCTAGTGACAGCCCTGCACACTTGCCACAGGCACCAGCATCTCCTGGGGCTTGTGTCCATCTGTGGACAGGGGGCTAGAGACAGCAGTGATGGCAAAACATTGTTTTGAAACCACCACTGGTGCTGGAAGTTCAACCTGCTTTTTGTTAGCAAGGAAAACCCCATTAACATGCGATTTTAAGAACAAACAAGCCTCCTGAAATTTATGCTTTTCCAGCCTTCCTCACACTTACTTTACTGTGTAGGTTAATTATCAAAATATGCTGCATGGCAGCACTACTGTTCCCTTTCCAGAATGCTCCTTTGCATCCTGCGATTCTCTACGACCTCAGAGGGTAAAGCACTTAAGTTGCCCTTGAAGACAAAAAGAGAAAGTCTTGTTTGAGGTGAAGTCAGTATCTATCCAATTTTCAGCTGCCGTCACATCGAAATGAGAAATCTGAGGCAGAGCCAGGCACAAATAGCTGATAACAGACTTTCAGGTGCACCTCTTCACTTATCACTTCTAGGGTCACCTCTGTTTCTAAAGACTTGTTTTCCTTAAAAAAAGATTGCTTAGGACATTTAACCACAGTGTGGTGTTGTGATAACAAAACCCTGTGAGGCTTTAGTTTTATGCCTGGGCTCCTGTGGAGATGCAGAGTCTCCTAATGCTGGTGCCCCTGAATTTGTTTCTGAAATGATTTCTTGGATCAGATCAGGCAGAGCTGGACAGGCACAGCTCTCCCTTTAGGTGCTTCCCACCCCACTGCTGCTGTGGTGCGCTGGCCCCTGGGTGGTGCGGGATGGTGATGGCAGGGACACAATGGCCAAGAGCTCCTCACTTGTCTCCAGGTGTGAAATGTAGGGTCTCTTTGCTTCCTTTCCTACCAATAGGTCCCTCATGATGGGATGTGACCCTCCGCAAGGGTCTAAGCCAGAGCCCAGCCCAGTAAAAAAAAGAGACTTATGAACTAACTGAAACACAACTTGTTTTGAAACAGTGTTTGGCACATACGGAGAGATGTACACAGTCTGGTACACAGATTTGTTTAGCAAACAATAACCTGTGTTTTGTGCATGAATAAATAATTAACTTTCTTTAAAAGAAGGAAGAAAAAAGTGCCTTTTGCTGCCTACAAAGCTCCTCTTCCTTGGCTGTTGGGCACAGCAGTGTCCCTGAGCCCCATGTGAGCGTGTCTTGTGGCTCAGGAGGTGGCATCTCTGATGTTCTCCTTTGCCAGCGTTCATCACCAAGCGGACATGGTGCCCAGGGGAGATCTCCCCACCAAATGCATGTGTCAGGTTGACAGGCATGTTGAAGACTGTGGGCTCCCTTGCTTGGCCACTTTCATGACTGCTGCTGGGGAGTGGGAGAGCAGACCGCCCCCTCTAGTCTTCTCTTGGTCAGCTGCTGGTTCCATTCTTTCACTCCAGCACAATTGTTTTCTGTGCTGTGTTTTTTCTTGTCTGCTCTAGCCTGGATTTCTGTGGAAGAAGCCAAGGCTCTCTCCCATCTGCTCATGAGATCATTCCTGCATTTGAACAATCCAGCTCTAAGGAAGCTTTTGTGGACAGCCAGCCTCCAAGTCCTCAGTTGTGCTCCATCATTTCTGCTTCTGCACTCGATTAGACTCAAGAAATGCAAGGTGCTGTAGTTTTGCTTGGCTGAGTGAGGTGTTCTCTTCTGCTCCCTAGCCACATGGCCCAGCAAACCTGCTGCTCGCTTGTCCAGGGGCTGATTCCTTTCTTAATTCAGCCCAGCATCAAAAAGGCTCAAACTCCCTCTCTGATTTGTGTCACTATAGCCTCTTAATCTGCTGCTGCTCTGCCTGTTCAAGCTTCTGCCTCTCCAAGGCTTTACTTTTGGAACAGGTGTTTTTGATGCTGTAGGTTGGATGTAATGGGTTTCTTCCCATTTTCCTGCCCTTACATTGAGGAACAAGCTCTGAAAGAGAAGACTGAAGCCCTGGGAGATTTCAGCAGGAGAAAGCTGGGGAAATGATCTCCTTGCACTGGGAAGTGTCTCTGCAGAGATGTCCCTACTACCTCTCTTGCTGATGGGGCAGGAGGAGGTAGTGGAGATTAATTCCAATGATGGCTCACTATCATTAAATCAGCCCCATGGCCAGTTGGTGGAAAGGTAGGTGCTAAGTCCTGGGAGCAGCAGCTGGTGTCTCCAAGCATTGCTGTGTGTGCTCTCTAGAGTGCACCCTCAACAGTCCTTTGTTCTTTTCCATTTCTAAACCATCTCTCTTCAGTGCCAGAGAATAACTGTAGAAAAGGATCCAGGATCCCAGCCTTGTCAGGGATGAATAGGGTAAGAGAAAAGAGAGGAATTTAGCTCATGTGTGACTTAAAAAGAGCCACAAAATCCTGAAAGGACGTTGTAGAGAGGAGGGTGCTGGCCTCTTCTTCCAAGTGACAGGGGACAGGACAAGAGGGAATGGCCTCAAGCTCTGCCAGGGGAGGTTTAGGCTAGACGTTAGGAAAAAATTCTTTACAGAAAGGGTCATTGGGCACTGGCAGAGGCTGCCCAGGGAGGTGGTTGAGTCACCTTCCCTGGAGGTGTTTAAGGGACGGGTGGACGAGGTGCTGAGGGATATGGTTTAGTGTTTGATGGGAACGGTTGGACTCGATGATCCGGTGGGTCTCTTCCAACCTGGTTATTCTGTGATTCTGTGAAATGTCACCCTTGGAGAGGGATAGTAGAACTCTCCAGTATTTTCACGCCGATGTTATTTCCTATAGATGTTTTAAGACATGTTTGGCTCCTGCACAGACCTCCCAGTTACCAGCACGTGTACATTCATCCTGTAGCTTGTCTCCAGCTCTTGAGCTGGAGAAAAGACCTTGCTTAGAGGGACCTACTTCAATGAACTCCCCTTGTTTCTTCTCCAGGTTTGAGCTCCTTCTGCCACTCCATCAAGTTTCCTTATTCCTATAATCCCCTTGTTCTCACCAGTCGCACACATTCTTGGTTTTGTCACTGTGAAGTTTCTTGTCGCGTCATGGGCAAACCCAAGCACAGACTCAAGAGGACCTGGAGGTGAGGGTGTTGATATGCCACAGTGAAGCACCTGATTCTTCCTGCACCGTGAGGTTTGGGGGTTAGTGTTGTATCAGCTGGGGACACTCACTAGCAGGATGGCTTTCTGTGTACTCAACCATCGTCCTAGTCAGTGTGTGGTGCTGTTTGCCAGCAGCAGAGGAGCTGTATCCCAGCTGATGTCCGAGTGGGCACCTTCGTTGGTGCTGGTCTCTGTGGGCTTGGGACTAATGGTGGCTTATGAGTAGTGACCAGACCCCAGGCAGAGCTGCCTCTTCATTCCACCATCTCCAAGTTCCCAGGGCCAAATATGCAGCAGAGAAAAGGATGCTCCATATGTGCCTTGCCGAACACTCGCAGACGCAGCCCCAGATGGCAGCTCCCACTCTGCAGTACCTTCTCCATGTTCTTTTCATGGTGTCAGGAGCCTTCTTTGGTATCAGATGCTGAGTGTGTGTTTGCTGTTTATGTGCAGAGACACCAAATCTCCTATTTCAGAGCAGGAATGGAAGAGCAATCATTTATGCTGATTGCTAATTTGAATACTATTTTTTATCTCCAGCATCAGCAGATCCACCTTTGAGCGTGGAAGAAGGATGCAACGTGCTGCTTGTGTGTGTATTTTGACACCAGTGCTGCACCTTGTTTTAGACTAGCAAGGCTGTTCTCAGCGCAGGCCACTCTGGGATCCATCCCATCTTATCCTGGTGGCAGACAGCGGGTCTCTCACTGCAGGCAGGTCTGCGTGCCGTTGCCTGCCCGCGCTGGCGATGTGGCAGAGCTTCTTGGGTGCGGCTGGAGCGCAGCTTCTGCCTGGCACCGCACCTCTGGGTGTCCAGGGCACGCTGAGCCCCAGAGTAATTATTCAGCTAATTCCTGTCGTGTTGCGAACCGGGCGTGATGCCGCGCAGGCCTTTTTCCCATCGAGCTCACGTTTGCTTGCCAGAGAATCACTAGTGATCCCTTGCCAAAGGCGATCCCTCGCCGCAGCCAGGCTGTGCCTGTGCCAAGCTGGCCCTTCCCGCGGGCGAGGGATGTGCTCGAGCACCCGAGCGCTGACACCCTGCGCCGGCTGGCGTCAGTCGGGGACATCTGTGACCCCTCTGCCAGCCCCGAGGGGAAAGGAATACCTGTCAGCGTGCCAGGACCCTCAGATGTCTCTTTCTTACAGAGAAGATTTTGGGATAAAAGGTTCAGGCTAATTTATTCCATGAGTGTAACAGTTAAGCATTCAATTACAATATTAGAAACAGCTTTGCAAAAGAACAGCATAGGAAAAGCAGGGAGGACTTGCCAAGCTCGGCAGTGCTGGGCATCTCTTGCCACAGTCTCAGCCCTTTCTCCTCAAGCTTGTTCCTCCTAGCAGCTTGTTTGCTATGGGGGCCTGCAGTTTCCAGTACTGAGAGGGGCTCCAGGAAAGCTGGGGAGGGGCTCTGGATCAGGGAGTGAAGGGATAGGATGAGGAGGAACAGTTTTGAGCTGCAAGAGGGCAGATGGAGATGAGATCTTAGGAGGAAATGTTTTGCTGTGAGGGTGGGGAGGCCCTGGCCCAGGCTGCCCAGAGCAGGGGTGGCTGCCCCATCCCTGGAGGGGTTCAAGGCCAGGTTGGATGGGGCTTGGAGCCCCTGATCCAGTGGGAGGTGGAACTGGTTGGGCTTTGAGGTCCCTTCCAACCCAAACCATTCTGTGATTCTATGACCTGTGTAGGGGTGGCCAGTGCTCCTGCTGCCAGAAGCTGCCTGCAGGGTTTGGGCATCCCAGTTCTGGACCAGTGGCCCTCACAGAGAGCGGGACACGGGGATGTGGCTGTGCCTGCTGGACTCCAGTTTGTGGATTATAGGCACTGACTTTCAGGAGCACCGAATTCACCCAATTTAAATAAACAAATCCTGAAAATAAGGGTTTGTAATTGAAACGCTGAGAGATTCTTATCTGTAGCATGAGAGGGTGCAGTGTTGTAATAAGCAGTCCCTCTCAGATGCTAGGAGTTATTGAGGTTGTTCCATATCTATGACAGTTTAATCAGATCTTGAAAATCAGGGACATTATATTTTGCACCTGCTCATGGAAAAAAAATGAATGATGCGGCTCCCTGTCATGGATCTTTTATGCACAAGGCAGGCTACCGAGAGTACATAATTCAGAGAGGAAATGGAATTACACTGTGAATGAAGACTAAGCCCGGAGTGTGGCTGAATGTCACACTGTGGGGAAGAGGAGCATCTCTTCTTTCCTCTCATCCAGCCTCAACAAATGAGATGCAGGTGAAATTTATGAAGGTTCTTCCCCTTCTAGGGAAGAAAGGGGGCTGTGAGCACCAATTGCACCAGAAGATTTTTAGGAGAGTATTTCTGAGCTAAATCTCCCTGGTCAGGATGGCCAGGGCCTGGGAACAGATATGTTTGCTTTTCTACTCCTTTTACAGTCTGGGTATTTGTGAATATGCTTGCTAAGTTTCTGCATTTACTTATCCTATTGTCAGTACTTAAAATGCATGGAAAATACACAGCCGGAAGGTTTAAATACAAATCCATTAACTTATAAGTGGCCTTAACATCTGCAAAAGGTTCCAGGTCCTTAGACAAGAAGAGAAATAATGGATTTACTTTTGATTTCTAAAACACCACCCAGAGGTGAGGAGTGAATTCAGCAAAATCAGAATGTATTCGCTTTCATTTTCCTGTGGAAGAGCAAAAGCAGAGATGTCAAAGTGAGTTCATCATTTGAGTGCATTCATTATCTGTCCCACCTAGGATAGGGGAGAATTTGTCAGAAAGCCAGTTCCTGGAAGAAAAGCTCCTTGGAGCCTGATGCAGGGTGTTTGTGTCTCAGTGGTTCCCCCTCTACAGTCTATGTGCCACAGGGATGTTGGTCATAGGAAGAAAGGATGAAATGTTCATGGCAGATTATTTATTTGGCTCTGCCCATAGAAATGGCCATGTCAAAACAGGCACAGAACTTCTGCAGCTTTTCTGGTGTTGAATATTTGAACTAGAGTTCTTTATTTTCCCCTTTGCTCTGCCTGGGGTGTGAGGAGATCAGGTGAAACCTGACATGCTTGAAAGGAAGAGACCTTTCCAGCAGCAGCTGTGCCTTGTCTCTTGACCGGGGAGGGTCTCCAGACCAGTGACGAGGCCTCCTGAGAGGGTTCCCTGGGCAAAACCAATTTACGGTCACCCTGTCCGCCAATGAAGTCTCATTGTCACGGATCACCTTCATTGTAGGAAAGGAAAATACTTCTGAGTAGTCTTGAATCTGAGAGTGCTTTGGAAACTGCCCTTAAGAGGAGTGGGATTTTAGGAGTAGATGCAAAAGAGAGGAGAACAAGGATGGTGCTGTGCAGCAGTAACAAAGAATCTCTCTTAGTTCTCCTGCACCAACAAGGGTCCTATGAGAAGACTTTCACCTACTGATGAGCCAGAGAAAATTAAATGTCTCTTTCTTGCAGGCATTTGTGCAGCTATTCTGATCCAGGCCAAGTACCTGGCTTGCTCACTGACTCTGGATGGCAAAGAGCACAAAACCTGCCCCCTCCCCTCAACAGCGAGCACTAGCACCCTCATCCTTTTTCCCCACTTGTCTGCTTGCTTGTGTGTGGCATCCTGTGGGATGCTGTAGAAGGAGGGGACCAGCTGAGCAGCCCCCAAAAGCGGCTTGTGATGTCCTGACCCTCAGTGTGAGCCCTGGAGGCAGCAGCACAGTGGGACAGGAACCTTTTCCCACACTTGGAAGCTGCATTCCCTTCTCTTCTGAAGCCCGTCAATTTTTCTTTCTCAGTTGGAGCCGCTTGTCATCCTTCCATCCATCCCACACTGACTTTTCAGTCCTCTGAAAGCCTTTTCAATCCTTTTCTGCCTTCCTGAAATAGCACATGCTTCTGCTGGCATTTTCCCTGGCTGCCACGTGGGAAGCAAGCCTGCCCTCTTCAGAGATTTCACACCTCCAGGAGGAGGGTGCGCTTCCCATCAGAGACCAGACGCTGCTGGCAGAAATCTCCTCCTCTGCAGAAGTCCGCAAGCCCAGAAGGATTCTTATGGCAAATCTTTTCCCTTGCTGGAGCGATGTGATAACTCTTGGACAGGGTCTCTTCTAAAGAACTTGTCACAGGGGAGAACTCCACTTTGAAGTTCTTAATCCCACTCTTCCCTCTGAATGAGCTCCCCAGGACAGAGAGCTTGTCGTTCTCCATGAAACTGAAATGCTTAAAAAAGGAAACCTTTAAATATTAATGGAGATTCTTGCACTGTTTTTGAGGAAGCACTGTGGAACAGAAAGTGCTTTAGGGAACCACCATGGACGTGTGGTTCTCAAGCTGCTGAAAGCAGGCATCCAAGCTCTGCAACAAACCTGGAACCATGGGCTTCGATACCCCTTCCTAGGTAGGGCAGTTTCTACAGCAAGGTTTGACAGAGGGCATAGAGTCGACCTTTTGGCATCTTCTGAGGGTTTCTTCATGTTTACAGGAGATTCCATTCTGGCAGTGGTGCATAGCAGAGCCTGCTCGCTGTTTAGCGATAGAGCCCAAGTAGCTGTTGGACATCTGATCTAGTGAAGGGTTTCCCTTTCCATGGCAGGGCACATGGACTGGATGATCTTTACAGATCCCTTCTAACCCAAACCAGTCTGCAGTCCTATAATCTGGGGCACAAATAGTCCCATGGCTGTGGAAAAGAGCATGGTGACTCCTGGCCAGCACCAAGCTCCTCCCAGGCTACTGCAAGACAGGGTTGTGGTGGCCACAGCGGTGCCGAGGAGCAGCGCTCAGCATGCCCTGCAGAGAGGGTCAGGGAAGATGATGGAGGAGGGGCTGGCACCGAGTCAGGCAAGAGCATTCCTGCTGGCCTTGGCACAAGTGTCCATGGGAGTCCCATCAGATCAAGCCTTTCCTTGTCTCCATTTTAATGCCATCCAGCAGAGCCAAGAGCCTTGTTTTGTTATTTAAAAGAACCTGTTTGTCAGAGGCAGGAAAGCCCACCCGCGAGCACTCCCTGCTTTGGAGAGAAATGCCGGGCTGTGCGCTACATGTGGCATTTCTAGGATCGCGGCATGAGAACTGCACAACCAAACCTTCCCAGTGACGGCCGGCCCCCGTGTGCTCGCAGCTACCGCTGTGAATTTTGAATCAAGAAATGCTGATTCTGGAAAAAAAAAAAAACACCCGAAAACAAACAAAGAATTTCCCTGGCTTTTTCTGTCCCCACAAGCGAGAACTGGCAAGGAGGGGAAGGGCAGCCACCGGTGTTGGTGTTTGACAAATGCGTCGGTCAAAGTGCAGGAGCCAGGCGGTCACATCTGATGCCTGCAGTGACCCGTTCTCTTGTGTTAATATGGGCATGTTCCGTAAGCAGATTCATTCATCTTGTCCGCAAATGTTACTTTAAATCCAGGTGGTTCAGCGTAAGAGACAGTTTAGAAATTATGGAGCTTTCTGACTGATAGCTCCTTTACTGTTGCCGTCATTCCCCTAATAATTATGCCCATGCACAGCTCTGCGTTTGATTGTGCTGGAAGATGGATTCACGTTTCCTGCAGGCATGCTGGATGAAATGACTTCCGTTTCAAAGCCCTGCTTGCAAAGTTCCCTTTGTTCCTGCTGTGAAATTCCTGCGTTGAGCAGAGCCCATTCTGCTCTGCGAGGCTTTTGAACACCATCTGGGTGGGTTCCCTGGGTTGCCTTCAGATTGTTCTCAGGATGCAGTCGGCGCTTGTCATTCAGGCTGATGCATAGGCCAACAAAATAAC
Organism: Phaenicophaeus curvirostris; assembly: GCF_032191515.1. Classification (NCBI taxonomy): domain Eukaryota; kingdom Metazoa; phylum Chordata; class Aves; order Cuculiformes; family Cuculidae; genus Phaenicophaeus; species Phaenicophaeus curvirostris. Next base: position 1,694,561 of record NC_091408.1, read on the forward strand.
ACAGAGAATAATGTTTTGGTTTAATCTGTCAAAGAAAGAAAGAAGGAACTCAGCTTGAGAGCCGGGCTCTGGGCACTTGGTCCATCTTTTACCTTTTCAGATGCTTGCTCCTCGGATGCAAGTCTGGCTGTCTGAATCAGACCCAGTGGGTTGATACTAGATGGCAAATAAAAGGAGGACCAGGAGTCCTCTCCCCCTCCTTCTGCTCCTCCAAAAGCCTTCTTTTCTCATGTTTTCCGTGCGCTCAGCACAGCCCTCCTTCCCAGCGAGGCTCCCTGGCTTTCCTGCACCAGCCAGTTGCACGTTTCCTTTGCTGGAAGGAGAGCCCGTGGGATCCTGGTGGCCCAGACCAGGCAGAGAGGCCTCTCGAGCATCTGCCTGGAGGACGATGGAAATCTGCATACAGCTGCCTGTGCCTGCTGTGTGCTGGCCAGGCGTTTGCTGCCCTGGGTGAGCATCACTGCCTGGGCGGCTGGCAGAGGCTCTGCGCAGGGCTGGGGAAAGGCGCTTTTTGCTGCTGACTACAGCGCACAAAGCAGCCAGGCTGCGAATGGGATGTTTTACTTCCAGCCCATGGGTTGTTCTGGTGGTGCTGTGTGGTGCAGACCCTCGCTGCCTGCAAGCAGGAGCAACCCTGCAGGGAGGATGCCTGGTGACGAAGCCTCTCGCTGTTGCACAAGAACAAGGCAGTTTGATTCACAACTTTTTGCTGCTTGGACTTTTAGCAATGAAGGGAGACACGACAGTGGAATACAAACACGTTTGTATCAGCTCAGAAGCACCTTTTAAAATAAGAATTTCAGATGAGCCTTGGAACGGATTTGGGTATCAGGAGGGTCAGTGGTGGGATGTTACAGGCAGTCACAACCCCAGGGGCAGTGAATTCACCAAGGGAGAGGAGATTTGCAGGTTCAGGTACAATTGTGAAGAGCATTTCACCCACTGCAGCTGCGAGCGCACCACAAGGTGTGTTTGGGTTTAGAGGTTGTGTCAGCTTTAAATCTGAGCCGTGCCACGATAAACAAGTGCATCCTCCCGTACCAAACTGCTTGTATCAATGCTAAACCAGGGCTGAAATACAGGTGAAAATGAAAAATACCTCTTTGTTTTCTGTGCGCTGAGGCTCTGAGTGTAAATGCTATGTTCAGTAAGGATGGCAATTAGACAGGACAGCTACATTGCAATTGTGAGTGTGACAAAAGGAAAACAAAGCTTTTGGCTTACTCGGTATGCAGGGGTAAAGGAAGTATTGACCATTTCAGGAAAAATACTGGCTTACACGTCTTTTTTGACCTGATTGGCACGCAGCAGTAAATAGGAGCACAGCCCTTGCCAGGCTGCGTTGGACCAAGGTCTCCTGTCCTGTGTTTGGCAGGGATGTGAAATGAAAGAATTCCCCATGAATGCACTCAAAAAGAACAAGCTCTGTTCTACTCCCTCGCATTTGGCAGCTGACACGAGGAGCATCCATGGTTCTTTATAAGTTATTGCCCTTTGGGTGGTGGCTGTTTGTGCTCTGATCCACCTCACCTCCTCCTGCTCCTGCCTGACCCGTGCAGTGCTCCCGACCTGACGGATCTCTTGGGGCAGTGAGTTCCACTGGTTAACAGACATACTGGAAAGTAACGACTCCCACTTGGTGCTTTATGGTAGAGAAAGAAAATTAAAGCTGGATATGTACATGATAGAGAGAAAACATCATGTCTACAGCAAGCAGAACTTTGGGCCCAATTTATTCTCAATATTCTAGGGGACTGGTATATTATTTTCTTTTAAATTTTGTTTATTAACATCTTTATGAAGACTCAGTTGCAAAAACTGCACTCCAGATGCTCTATCTTATCAATTTTCTTATCTACTTCTGGTTTATTTTGTTCATATGGAGGGTGAATCACAAACACCACCACTCCTGCCCCTGTGGTGCCCAGCACCCTGCTCAGAGCAGAGCTCAGCCTCCCTGCTGGCCACAAGCTGTGAGAGCTGACACGGATGATGTTCAGAACCCCTGCATTTCTTGGGTCTCCACCAACTTGTGGCCAGCAGCTCCAGGCATTGTAATGTCCCAGTTCTCTCAGCATCCCCAATTCATCCCAGCCCAGCAGAAAGGGCCAGGCTGTGCAGGCTCCGGGCAGGAATTTTGGGATGAATTGGGGATGCTGAGACAACTGGGACGTTATAATGCCTGCTCATACAGTCGTCACCAATTAGCATTGTAAAGTGTTTGGTGAGACGAGGCTCCAGGACCCTGATTTAGAATTAATTTCTGCAGTGGAGCTTTGAGTCCAAGTTAATCACTGCTGGATTTGGGATTACCATACTCGTAGGAAAGGCTGCTAAAGCCCCCACTTTTGTCATGATCCTGCAGCTCATAGGGCTTAACTCCTGACTGAAGGGAGTGCATGTCAGAGAGTTTTGTGATCCCTATGGGGCACTGGAGCTGCTTTGCTGGTGGAGGAGAAGGAGGGCCCTCACACACTGTTTCATTTTTAAAATGATTAAATTGAAGTTGCACTTAAATTCAAATCAGCCATTCAAATTAACAATTCTAATGTTCCTGATCTATTGATCTGTTGACTAAGACCATTTGGAGCAGACTGTAATTAAACCACAAAAGCCTGGACACCAGAAATGCTGAGGGAACAGCACAATAGCCAGAAGAGACTCATGCAGTTCTCAGCTTAACCCATTATGCCCCCTTTTTTTTTTTTTGGAAACAAGCGTGCATTGCTTCAGGAACCTCCCTAGCAGCACTTGGAGGGGGCAATGCCAGAATGTGCCCCCCCAGTCCAGAGTTGCAGGCAAAGCATTTTCCCCACGATGCTTCGCAGCCCAATGGGAAATGGGACAGATACTCTACTGCCTTCTGCACTTCTGGATTTCAGCTAAAAGCAGTTGCTCCACTCGTAGCACCCGGTTAGTCCCAAGCAGGCAGGTACCGTGCTTTACCTCTGCAGACATTTGGATTCTATGCATCAGCAGAATCTGGCCTCAACTCCCATCCATTATTTTTTTTTTATATATATACATGCAATATTTTTTTCTGATGCTTGCACTACTTTCCCACAACAACTATCTAAGTCTGTTTATTGATATATTTTTTCTTCCGTGTATGCACTGGATTTAATGGGCTTGCACAAACCGGCCAAGATGATCAGATGGAAGAGGGAAATCAGCTCTGGGGCTGAACTCCAGGCTGGTGCGAGCCCAGGACGGCAGCTCTGGCTGCAGGGGATCAAAAAGGATGGATGTGGCACTGCCGGGTGTTCCTAACAGGTCTGTTGATGGGGTTTTTACAAACACCAGCCTTAATTTCTGCACAAACACTTCTATAAAAATAAGAACCTAAATAACTGTTAGGAAAAAGGGCTTATTCCTCCATTCTCTTTTGATTTTAATTACAAAAGGTTAGCATTTTTTCATACAAGTTCAAGAGAAATGAGACGGGAAAAGGTCAAAACACAAGAGGCCTCAAACATCTCTAATCCCATAATGGAGAGCAATACAAGCCTCTAATATTTGAACAATCAACATGGACTTTTGTTATGAAGACCAACATGTGATGGAAGAAGGTAAGAGGCTTTTAGATCTATTAGAAAACTGGTGTGCTGGGAATGGAGGGAAATGATGATGGGAAAATTAAAATTCAGCTCCAGCAGAAGGTTGCAGTGTTCAACTTGCAGCTCAGTGCATCGATCTGTTCCAGCATTTGACTTTCAACCATGACAAAACTGTGGGCAAATTAATTGTTCTCCAGGATATTAGGCATCAGAGTCTATTAATCCTCTCTGGAGTCGGATGCTCCATGAATACTAATGCAAACTGAGAGCTGCAGTCATGTCTTTGCTGGTCTGACTCAATGCTGGTGCTGCTGCCGCTTCCATGGGGGGCAGGGGGAGGGAGGGAAGCCCTGAGTGCCAGTCAGCCATTTGCTGCTTTTATTCAGATTTAAGGCTGATTACAATTGGAAAGAATAGCGTAATATGGCAAATCCTCCTCCCGAGCCGGGGAGGCTCTGAAAATCAGAAAGCGAGAGGCAACGTTATGTGTTTTCCACAAGGAAAAAAGTGAAAGGCATAAGTTATTTATGCAAATTCAAGTGCTGTATTCAGACATGTTTTAAGGAAGATCTCGGGAAATCATTTCTTAATTACACATCTATATTGCACCTACTTTGCCTGCATCCAGGCTTTTATTTTTCTCCCCGACTAGAACATGTGGAATAAGTTGTTCCTTTCTGGTTATTGTTTTACAAACAGATGAAATTTCTCCCTGCTCTTTATTTCCCTTTCAAAGGGCGCACCCCTCCTCTCCCCAAAACCTCACAATGCTCTTTGGGGGAAGGAGCCCTGCTCTGGGAGCCTCTGCAGATTAATACTTAGCCCTAATCTGCATATTTCTATAAAGGAAATGGAGGCTGCAGGAAAGGGATATTGAAGATGTTTTACCTTCACTAATGCTGCACATTTAAGTAATCCTCTGGAATTCCAGCACAGCTTTAATCGTCCAAACCCAAGTCAGGGCCGTATCCTGTATAATTAATCCACAGAGCATGATGTTGCCTGGTGAAAGTGAATACTCATCCAAACATTTGTCCAGCTCATGTATCAGAGCTCACCCAGCATGTGTTATTCCAACTTCCCGTCTTGGTTCAGAACTGGATTGCACTAAAGCAGCAAAGGGAAAGCAGCAATGCTGAGATTTTAAACCAGCAGCTCTCCATTGATGACCTAGTGCTATATTCTCATCTAAATGCATGGAAGATCCCTGTGGATCAAGATGGGAATATATTACATTCACTATGCTGTATCCTTTTGTTTCCCGGTTCCCCTTGCAGTTGCCCACAACACTGTATTTTCAGCTTATGGGTTGCTGTGATGATGGGATTTGCAGTGAAACAGCAGGGCTGGCAAATTTGGGTAATGAGGGACCCCCGAACAGGTTGCCAGGCAGTCTGTTTGTTCAATGGGGTAATCGGTACCGTGCGAATTGCTGCAGAGGGCTTGCCCTCTGCTGAAACCCACAGGCATCAAAAAACTGCTCCAATTCTCCAAGCCGCATCGTTCTAGACAGCCCGTGTGTGAGGAGAACATGTGGAAGCGCTGAGCTCATACCCAGTGCACTGGGACTACCCAAGGGTAAGCTTTTCCGTGGCTCCCATTTTCACCAGAATGGAAACACTGCAATGCAAAGAGAGCAAAGCTATTAGTCTGCACTCTAACTGAGAAGATATTTATGTCTGTGCAAACACAGCACGCGCCTTCCGCATGATTTGGAGCTAAATGCAGTGTTACTTAATTAATGCATATGTAACACACAAGGCTATTACACCTATTAGAGCTCTTGGACAATTAAAATTCTAGTGGTCCTCTTTACTAATGGGTGTCCATGACAAAAGGCTGAGATCTGAGATCTTCTCTGTCCATAAACAACTCAAAAGGACCAAGGGGACAATAAAAAAGCCAACAACTAGAAAACAGTTTTCAGACTTGCTTCAATTTGTAAAAGTAGATGTGAGAGTGTTACTGCCCAGTGTTGGTCAGAGCATGAGATCTTAGCCCATGGGCAGCTGGTGAAAGAACATTGCACCCTCTGGTCTCTTCACACCTTCTCTTCTTCCCCCTGCACACTGCAGTGTCACGGGGGAGCTGTAGCAGGGCTGAGAGTATGATGGTCAGAGCAATGGCAGGACAGTTGATGGCAGGTTTAACTCATCCACAGCCCTGTAAACCCCAGCTGGGATTGCTGAGGGAGAGAAAGGGAACTGTGGCTCTCCCATTTACAGTTCATCACATTCCCTCTGCCCCTGGACCATTGCCTTCCAAGTTCAGATCAAGTGCCACTTTTGTCAGTCATATAAAGGCTCCCTTCCAGGACAGGGATGGTGATGTAATTATGGTTCAGCTTTCAAGTCAAGGGTCATTGGGCACTGGCAGAGGCTGCCCAGAGAGGTGGTTGAGTCACCTTCTCTGGAGGGGTTTAAGGGACAGGTGGATGAGGTGCTGAGGGACATGGTTTAGTGTTTGATGGGAATGGTTGGACTCGATGATCCTGTGGGTCTTTTCCAACCTGGTGATTCTATGAGTCTATGAAGCGACAGCATTCAAGGTTTTTGCCCTTGCATCCCCCTCATCTCTGTACTCCCTGGAGTTAAATAGCACCAGAGGAGCAATCATAGACTCATAGAGTGGCTTGGGTTGGAAGAGATATTGAAGATCATCCAGTTCCCAACCCTGCTATGTCACTGGAAGTAGCTGAGGCTGGGGACAGTTGGTGCTGGCCAACCCAGCCATGGTTCTCCTGGAGCTGGGGCAAGGTGTTCTCCATTGCGGAGCTGAAGTGAGTCCTTGGGGCTGGTGCGGGGTGGGATGCTCCTGTGGGCAGTGCTGGGGAGGCCCGTGCAGAAGCTTGGCATGCGAGCTGCCTCCCGCCCTGCTCCGCATTACCCAGGTCCTGCCTTCCATTTCAGAAATGCTGACTTCAAATAAAAGAGCTCTTTGAAAAATCACGAGGCATTTTATTCATGATTAGGTTTTGTCCAAAGTCTTTTGACAAGAAAATAGGTGATCCAGCTCAGAGAGCTTTTCTTTTTTAGTACATAAGAAACCCATTACACATCTTTTTTAAAAAACAAAAACTTTCTTATTCTCTTTGAGAGAGTGTGGCCAGCTGTCAAAGGAGCAAACTCAGCCTCCAAATGGACTTAATACAAAACAGACCCTCTAGCCTGCCTTGTGTATTGTTTAACCGCTGCTTCAGTCTCTCCTCTCCTCCTTTGCTGCATCAGGTACTTGCCATGTAGAGTCATGAGTTTTTAATATTTAAAATATAACACATTGTTTCAGTTAATCTAATTGTCCTCCTTCCCCCACACCTCTTCCCCTCCGGTTCTATCTCCTTTCTTTTACTAGAGGTTTTGGTGTGATGGCAGCTTTGAAAGGAGGTTTCAGGCAGCCCTTGAATGGCTCGGCGTTAAGGTCTCTTCTGGACAGAGCTGCTCTTGAGCTTCACCTGCACTTTTTCCATCAGATTCATCTTCCTTTTTAAAGTGGTTTGCAGGAAAGCTGGGGAGGGGCTGTTGATCAGGGAGTGCAGGACAAGGGGGAACGGTTTTCAACTAAAAGAGGGAAGATTGAGTTGAGATTTTAGGAAGAAATATTTTCTCAGGTTGCCCAGAGCAGGGGTGGCTGCCCCGTCCCTGGAGGGGTTCAAGGCCAGGTTGGATGGGGCTTGGAGCCCCGATCCAGTGGGAGGTGTCCCTGCCCATGGCAGGGGGTTGGAACTGGATGGGCTTCGAGGTCCCTTCAACCCAAACTATTCTATGATTTTATGACCTGGACACAACTCCTCCTCTCAGTGATACAAAAGCCACTCTGACCACACACATCCCTGATGACAGCTAGCCTGGCTGCTGCCAAGTCCTCCAGCTTTACAGCACTGTATGTTGTGACGACAAATAAATGGATGTTGGAGTCTCCTTCCCCGGAGGGATTAAAAAAATTTGTAGATGTGGAGCTTCAGGACGTGGTCTTGTAGGTATATTGTTATTGTGTTGATGGTTGGACTAGGTGATCTTAGAGGATTTTTCCAACCTTAACGATTCTATGATCAAATGGCATGCCTGACATGGAATCACCGTGTCCCCAAGGCAGGAAACTTTGGCTCCAGCATCTTTAAATACAGCTGGTCTCACCTCTCCTGTTCCTGGGAGGTGCTGAGCACAACGTGAATCACGGTGTCGACACGCACTCTCCTTTTTCCCCTGCTCCTGCACTGTAAGCAGTTTACAGCTCGCATTACCTTGTACTACAACTTGAATAGTGCCTGGTGCAAGGGGATTGATCCCTTATTGATGCCACAGGCATTTGTCTCATGGAAACGAATAGAAATCAAATACTGACACTGAAAATATGGCTGGGGCTGGAGAGCTATTGACTTTGGGCTCTGCAGGAGCTATTTCTCTGGCAAGCTGTCTCTGCTTTTCTTCCTATGTTCCACCAGTGGAAAAGGTAACAGACGCACGTGCTATCTGTACTCCGTAAGAGCACCCCTGTACGGGGCAGGTTTGCACAAGCTGTTTTCCTAATCCCTTTATAGAGTCCACGCTGCTCTTTCTATGGAAAAATAGATTGTTAGTTTGTTTTAAAAAAAGCCTTGAATCCCTGCAGCTGACATTAAAAAAAAGGTTTAATTACAGAGAAAGTAACTATTTCTGAAGTTCATTGAACTTTTATGTTTGAAAGAAAAACTCTGAAGGAAAAGGTGTGCTCATAAGGAAAGCCTCTGTGTCCCATAACTACAGATAAAGGCATTTGGGGAGCTGTGTGCGCAGCTTGGCTGTTTGTTGGCTTCTCGTGCGTGGGTGGGTTTGGGCACCTACCCTGGCAGGAGGTAAAAATCTTGTTTGTCTATCACTCAGGAGAACATGTGGCTTTTCCCTTGGGGCCCTGAGCATGAACTTACTGATGAATAGTCCCTCTTTATCCGGGAGATGGGGTGACTGAGTAGCTAGACTTGGTATTTCCCCAGCAAACCTGTGCATTCATGAATTGCTCTGGAGGTGAAGAGGAGGGAGCTGCAAGAAGCAGAAGCCCAATAGGTGGATGAGGGATTTGTCCTTGTTACATCTTGGTTAGCTGTGATACACTTGGTAGTGCTAAACCACCGTGAGGCCAGGGGCTGTGTTAGGAGAGTGAGCAAGGGGAGCGAGATACCTCACCTGGACAGTGGGAGGTTGGACATAAGTCCTGGGCAGACTAATGGAGATGTTGATGTGGCACCAGCTTGATGAAGAACTGATGAAAAAGGAGTGTTCACTGAAGGTAGAGGCATCCTTTGATATAACCCACATTTTAATGTAAATAAATAAAAAATTATATGCATCATACCAACTAAGAATGATGGTTTTGTTGCCAGAGCAGAAGACGGTATCATGTTCCCTAAAGACTCTGCAAAGCACCTGAGGGCTGCAATGAACAGAGGACATAGGCTTCCCTGACCTTGTGATAAAGAGATAATTTTTTCAGTGGGTACAGGGAAAGGATTAGTAAGTAGGAGTGGTGAAATGGTTTTATGTCACAGTAAACTTGTATGGTGTTGGTGAGACGGACACTAGAACGCTGGTGCCAGTGTTTTCAAAGGGGTGTTGAGGGGGTCAGAGAAATCCATGAAGTTGTTTATGAGATGAAGAAAATGAATTACAGGAAAAGAGATTAATGAACTCAAATGAGATCAAGAAGAAGAGTGAATGCCTTCATTAAATCCTGAACTACTTTCTCAGGGAGAAAGTAGCAGGGCCTCAAACCTAGCAAAAAAAGCAGAGCAGGAGCTAAAGGCTACAGGCAGAAGCAAGACATTTAACATGGAAATAAGGTTGGGACTGCTGGGAGGGAGGGGGATGACGGACTGGAAAAAACTACCTGTGAAAGTTGTGGATTTTCCATCTCCTCACACATCCAAGACAGGCGACGTTGCCTTCGGGGAGCTAGGTGTGAGCTATACAAGTTGTTTGTCTAGGGGTGGGGAAGACAGCCAAAATGAAATGACCTGGGCGAGAGAAATCATGGTGTGTGATCTGATAGCTTCTTCTGGCCCTTAAACCACGAGCCACCATCCCCAGGCAGCGCGGTTTCTGGGACAGGCTGGGTGTGCGGGGACCGGGGGTTTGCTGGGGGGGTGTTGCTGCCCTTATTATTCCCATTGATGTCACATCACAAAGTGTTTCATAACTTCCTGAAGAAACAAAAGCATAATCCATCTGCATGAATTTAAAGTGGCAGCTTCAAAGCTTTGGAGGAGCTCGCCCAGCAAGGCAGCCAGATTCGTGTACAAGTCCTGCTGCTCGTGCAGCCTCCAGGGGACTCACTCAAAACCAGCAAAGATGTTAAAAAACGGAAAAGAAAAGGATAGGAGAAAAACAACAACAACAACAACAAAGCTTGGAAATATTAGTGCTTTCCGACAGGTATGAAAACAAACAAACCAGAAAGAAAGGCAGGGAAAGAAATATCTCCTTAAAATGAAGCACTTAAAAGTGCTCCTTTGGGGCTGCAGAAAATCTCTGTGAGTTCTAGTATTTTGAGCAAAACTGCAAGTCAGTGACAAAATAATGCATTTTACTTTCCCTGGCACAAGTAAACTAACAAAATCCCTGGTTCCTCCTCTTTACTCCCTCTGCTCTGTCCTTGCCAGATCCTGCCCTGGCCCTGGGAGCAAGGGCATCCACTCATTTCGGCACTTTGGGGAGGTGGAAAGCACAGTAACATGAGGAATGAGGAATCGGTGTTTCCCGTTACAGCAGGGACACCAGGCAGTGGTCATCAGAGAACTGGAGGATGTCCCTGGAGAAGCCGCTGGGAACAGCTCTGGCTCCTTTAGTGGACAAATAAATATTGGATATAATGATCTGTAAATTAAAAGGTGTTCTAGCAACGTAAGGCGAGAGTTAGTACCCACTTAAGGTGTCAGAGAAGATGCTTTTAGCAAAGTGTTCGTGACTTGGATACGTCTCTCCCATTAACGGTAACGAGCAGCTGTGCCGAGTCCACCTCTGCGCGATGGCACACGGAGGTGGTTAACCAGTTAAAAGCAGCCATTACATCGTCCCTGGGGAGCACAGGCCAGCTCCCCTCTGGTGCTTCACTGAAAACTCATGAACCAAAGAGCAAACCAAGAGACACAGCTGTCAGGCACAGGAGCTGGAGCCATGGAGGAAAGTGCATTGGGTGGTGGGTGGCTGCTACTCAGCGATGCAGAGTTTGGCCTCAGCCTTCTGCAGGAGCCAGAGGAACTCATGCTGCTTTGGAGGTTCACAACACAGCAGAGGTCCCTTCCAAAAATCATCGCAAGAGGCAGTGGCACAAGGAAAGGCGATGCCTACATCTCCACCCCTGGCTGGATGTCAGAGCTGGACATCTGCATGGTGTCCTTGACCACGGCAGGGGGGTTGGAACTGGGTGATCTTTAAGGTCTCTTCCAACCCAAACCATTCTGTGATTCTATGAATCGCTCTGTTCTCCCTTGTGAGGCCACACAAAGCAGCTGTGACCCTGCTTACTTCCACGATCCATGCTTGTGGATCCATCCCTGTCTGCAGAGGCTCTGCAGAGACCCCTGTGGAATTAGCGATGCTATGTCTTCGTTTAATTTTTAGTCTACTTTGACTCTAACAAAGCAGCAATTTCCTTCCTGTAGTTGTTTTACTTTTATTTATAGGGTAATTTGCATCACGAAGACAAGTTGCCCTATCAATAACAGCAGACCAATTAAGGTCACCTGTCCCCTCCTCTCTTTCCGAGGGTCTCATCTCTCACTTGCGTGTCTTCATCTTGATCAAGTATTGTGATGGATTAGCTTGCAGGAGGCCTGCCCCCAGCTCTCCAGCTCAGACTGAGCCGATTCACACGCACGTTCCCAGAGCTTGGGTGAAGCTGCTGCTTTGCTTTACAGCGTGATATTTCTCAGAAGAAAAAGGATTGAGTGTAGCACTTGCAGGAAAAGTTATTTTGCAAAAAAGGAGGGTGTAGTCGTTCCCTGCGAATAGAACAAAAGTAGAAGGGAAAATATCTGGCTAGCATATTAATATTTCATCATGAAATGTAGTCAGGCTAAATTCATTACCGAGTACAGGTAGCTCTACGTAGAAAGAATTAAGCCTGACTTAAGTAAAACCCCTCACATTTTCTTCTTCCATACTCCTACCCAATTCCTAGTTGGAGTGGCTGGAGTGTACTGGGAGCCCTTGGTCTGAGAAGCAATGCTGGGGAGGTGGCTGATGCAGCCAGAGAGCAGAGGGCAGGCAGAGGGAGAGGGATGGGGCTGAGTGAGAGCCTTTCTCAATTTTAATGCTTCCTAAATATGAAGTAGGTGTTGGGAGGTAGGAACACCTCTTTGGTCACTTCAGGGCATGGTTTAGTAGGCACAGTGGTGTTGGGTTGACACTTGGACTGAATGATCTTAAAGGTCTTTTCCAGCCCTAATGATGTTATGTTTGATAGTTCCTGAATGACTGGATAAATGCTCTGTGGTTCTAGATGTGGAGAGGAAGGGGACAAGCAGGAGGTATCCCTGTCTGAACATCCATGCTGTGCAGCAAGCTCTTCTTCTGGCTGAAAGAAGCAGAGAGCTGTGTCTGTCTGTGAGGCTGGGCTGGCGGTGGAAGTCATCTCCAGTGCAGAAGTCACCTCGGGCAGGGTGGGGGGCTTGGCTGTGCTTTTGAGAGATTCTGGTGTGCAGAGCTGCAATTCTCATCTTTCCTAGGACAGCGCATACTTACACTTTCATTTATTCCACCTCAATAACCATCTGAAGATATAAGTAGGAAATGGGTACTTTAAAGTAAAAATATTTTCCAGCTACCTCTTGGGGAAGGTTTTCCTTTTTCCAAGCAAGAAATTGATCCTGTAAATGTGAGAAAAGGGAACAATACTTGCAGTCCTCCTTGGGCAGAACTCTGAGATCTACAGATCAAACTCCCCGTGCGAGATCTGAATATCCACATCAGCATGCAATAAATCTTGACATTCTCAACAGTGCAAAGAGGCAGCACGAAAGGAAACAAGCCTTCTGCTGCTGCTTCAGAGACATCTGAAATGCACCCGCTAAAAGCCCTAAGTCATCTCCATCCACCAGCAAATCCCGAGCTCCTGCTCCCACTTGTTATCAAGGTCTGTCCATCACCGACACAGACCTTCTGGCACTCTGCTCATGGCTGGAGAGCACATCACTAGCGCTGCATTAAAGCCCAACAGCTGATGGCTGCTGGATAAACTGGAAACCAGCCAAGGAAACCTCCATATATCCCTCAGCAAGTGCAGGGAGAGGACCCAGATCGATCCCGGACGATGCAGCTTTTGCCATGCTGGCCAAAAGAGCCAGTTCCCGTTTTCCTTTGTTCCATAGGGTGTATTTCTCAGTTTCAGTGAGTCACTAAGGGTGAGGCTCTCAGTGTGCTATGGAAACCATTTGGGAACCAGCTGGGAACTATATGTTGAAAGGCTCCTGCCAATGTCCCATCCCAAAGGTCTGAGAAAATGTTCAGAAACATCTTGATTTCCAAAGAACTTCTCATTTCTGGTGCCTGCAGCTGCTATTGGGCTCAGATCCTCAATGATTTTCCCTTCCTTCCTTCTATCTGGAGTTGTTTGTGGTGGGCAGTGGGCTGTGGGGGGTGGCCCTTGTGAACCCACTCACCCCACGCTGGAGAGATCCTTTTTGGGGTGTGGGGAGGTTTGTAACCCGAGGTGTAGTGGATTGCTCTGTGTCTGCGCTGTTACAGAGCAGGAATGCAAGGAGTTTGACTCCCAGACTGGATCCTGGACACCTGCAGAAAGGCAGGTCTGTGGTAAGTGTAAGCGAGCAGTAAGAAGCTTTATTTTCACTTTTCATTCCAAGGATAATTTCACCCGGTGCCCAAGACCCTCTGCAGGGAGTGTGTGAGCTCTTCATAATCCCAATGGGCTGTACCTGACAGCTATGCCAGCCCCGACCTGTGATTTTGTAGAGTCTCCTCACTGCCTGAAACAATGCTCGCTGCCCTTCTGGAGTTATTTGTTTGCACATGTTCGCAGGAAAACAGTTTTAAATATGGTAATAATGAACATCCAATCAGTTACCATAGCGTTCGGGGATGTAGCTGTGGCAGTCCGTCTGCAATTGCAAATCTGCATATTTATGCAGTTTCATTAATTATGTATTATGCAGCATTAATCCCAATAATATGTGTACGCCTGTTCAGTAGAACAGAGAGAAAAGACCAGCCTAGCAGAAGAATTAGAGAGCCATTCACAGATCCCACACCGCTTTAGGTCGCAATTACAAGTATTTTTACTTAAAAGGGTTTTGCATTAAAAACAATTAATTTTGCAAGATTTTGAGGTCCCCATGTAGCCACAAAAATTTAAGTGGAGCTATGAAAAATGGCTCCTCAATGTCCTGTAGTAGCAATCACAGTTGAGCATAGGAGGGGCTTTTAAGAGGGGTTCCTGTCAAACAGTCTGTTAATTATCTCGGCTGTGAGGAGAAACTACATTTCCTGGGGCAGGGATTGGGGATTTTTGTGCATTGTGTTTATACAGCATTTGGGGAGCGGAGACCGAGTCCTCTGCTGGGTGCTACGGGAGTGTAAAGAATCAATATGATGCCTTCAGAGTAAACAAATTCTTCATGATGAGGGTGGGGAGGCCCTGGCCCCGGTTGCCCAGAGCAGGGGTGGCTGCCCCATCGCTGGAGGGGTTCAAGGCCAGGTTGGATGGGGCTTGGAGCCCCTGATCCAGTGGGAGGTGTCCCTGCCCATGGCAGGGATGGGACTGGGTAATCTTTAAGGTCTCTTCCATCCCAAACCATTCCATGGTTCTATGAAACAGCAGCCACGCAGCCTACCTGCATCCCTCTGCACACGCTGCTGGTGCATCCGATGCTAAAGAGACTGAATGATATTTACCCCGGTAACGGTGACCAATATTTAATGCATAGGCAGTGCCTATGACTGATGTAATAAAAAAATACAGCCAGGACATTCAGCTAGGAAAAAATGCAGCAAGATAATTCCTCACACTGTCGTAATTTGTGACATTGGCTTCAATTTGTTTTCATTAGTGGTTTGCTAATGCATTTATTAGCCATTACATACGTATGGCAAAATGATGAGGTTTCCATATCTATATATGCAAATAAAATCTGTCTGGCACATATATTGATGGACTGGGTAAATACTGAGCCAGTTCTCATTATCCCCAGGGGATTTCTCTGGATTATTTTTTTGGACTGTAATAGAAAGACCACCCACTTTTTCTAGTGTATTTTATTTCCTATATGTGGATAGCTGGGAGATTGCAAGAACACAGGACCCTTTAAAACAGGCAGAAATAGGCCGAGAGCTTCAGGCTCTGACAAACTCTTTAGAAAATAGGGTGATTTGGGTCCAGCTGTGTAAATGTTTTCAGTTTCGCTGCTGAGGCCCTGAGTTTGATTTTGTGCCAAGACAAGCCTTGCTTGAGTTGTTTTTGGCAGAGCCTCCTGGCTGAGGAATGTCAGCATCACTTTCGAAATATGATGGTTTGTAATTTGGACCACAGAATGAAAACTGAGCTTCTGGTACATTTTGCCATCATCTAATTACCAGGTCCCCAATTACAGTCAAGGAACAGTCTCCGTAGCCTGGCGCATGGGAAGGTTGTTCCCATTGTAAGAGATTTCTGCGTATACATTTCCCTTAACACATTCCTGAAACACTAACAGGTTTTCAAACAAGTCACCGCTGGTTCGTGCGGGTGTGGATGCCTCACTTGCCGGCCGTTCCCAGGCAGCGCCTCCCATTTCTGCCACTTGGGCTGTGGCTCCATCCATGTCCATTGATGAATAAAGACACAGCATCAGCTGTGGGGTTTTGTTGATGTGGCTGGGACACACTGTGAGCAGCTCCCCCTCACCATCCCTTGCTGGCTTTGTGCCTCCCTGCATCCTGCCCGGCTGCTGGGATGCAGGGATGCTCAGCGTGGCGGGAAGCTATGTGGATGCTGTGAGGCCACCAGTCCCTGGTTCACCATCTTCTCACTGGATCCCAGTTAAACTCTGGCTTCCCATCAGCTGCACGAGCCAGAGCAGACCATGGCATTTCCCATGGTGATCTTGGAGCCTGCAGCTGATCTGGAATCTGAGTGCAGAGAACTTGTATCTCCTGCGAGTGGGGAGTTAGTTGATGGATAAGTTAATTCAATCATTTATGTGCATAATTACAATCTAGGAATTGGGAATCGGTTTTGGTGATGACAGTTGAGAGGAAGAATTTACCTAGCTCTTTTAATGCACATGTAATATTATTTAACTCTTAAATAAAAATGCTCTGCTGAGCCACCTTGCAGAGCTGTGGGGATGCTCGGGGGTGCTGAGCAGGCGTGGGGCAGGCTGTGCACTACAGGCAGCCGGGGAGGAGGGGGCTGTTTTTTGGGTGGGCAGCCAGAGGAAAACACTTCTGTCATCCTCTTGTATGTGTTAGACCTATTATCAACCGTTGGTTGATGTACGTTGAAAGACACCCAGGAAGTTGGGTGGGAGGTGGGAGTGCTGCTCCTGCACCTCTGAATGCTGACGGAGGAAAGCTTCCTTCCTATTTTCAGTTCAAATAAGTTAATGGACACCTCGTGCCTGTCTCTTCCCACACACACTTGCTTTTGATTTTGTGAAAGCAACACAGAAAGGCTAGGGACGTGAATGGGGCTCAGCTCTAGTGACCTCCGGGTCCCTCCTTTCTTCCTCCCTCTGACCCGTGATTTGTGGGCAGCTCACTTAGGCCAAGTGTTGCCTTTAATTTTGTGTATCTCTGTGTTTAAGATCAGTGAAAGCAGGATCTGCTCAACGCCTCTGAAAATCAGACTGATAGTACCTCAGAGGTCAGATACTGTAAAATGAAAGTGCCCAGAACTAAAAGCCTTTTTTGGTTATCTGGCCCATAACCTCTTCATGGTTCTGCATCCTTCTCCGCAGACCAGAGTGAATAATGTTAACCTCTCTTGCTAGAGGGCAGAATGGCTCAATCACTGCTCACAGAGTGCTTTGGAGCTGAAGCACTGGTGCTGAGAATTATTTTTATTATTAAGACATGCTCAGTGCAGAGTGACTGGTCCCTCCAGCTCCCATCTCTTCCCAGCACTGCTGTCCCTACGTCTGCTCCTCTCTCCCTGTGCAGGGCAGCTCAGAGAGCAGCCCCAGCCATGCCCGGCAGCGCTGCCTCCATGCACAGGTTCCCATCTGGGCATTATTCTCAATGAAGTTTTCTAGTGCATCACTCCAATCCAGTGCTCCTCCACCCTCTGGGGGAAGAACCTGCTCCTAATGTCCAACCAAACCCTCCCCTGGCACCTTCCTGCCATTCCCTCAGGTCCAGACAGAAGAGCGCAGTGCCTGCTCCTCCTCCTCCCCTTGTGAGGAATCCGCAGAGTGCAATGAGGATGGCTTTGAACATCTGACCCTGCAGCGGGGTGAACAGCAGTCTCAGTGCTCAGTGTAGCACAGGGATGCAGGAAAAAATTGCTGCCTGATAGATAATGTACCCAGAAATGAGAACTACCTTTTGTGTGCCCTGAGTAATCGCCAAAGACAAATTTGGGTGCATCATCATTAGAAATGCCTCCTGCTAATGCAGCTTAAGTGCTAATTCTTGTAGCGATTCCATTGTAACAGCAAGAGGTTTATCTTTAATTGGGTTTCATGCTCTAAATGCTTTGATGACAAAGGTTTGAACAGGTGAGCCATGCCTTATAAGAGCTGAATAAATATCTGTATAGCATGGAGTATAATCACCCACTGCCCCTTCCAGACGTTATGAAAGATGAACTTGGGTTGACAGAGCAATGACTCTGATTGGGAAACGATGATAGAAAACAACAAACACGCTTGGAGTTTGACTTTCACTCATAGCAATATCAACTTGTTCTTGGTTTGATTCGGGAGTTGGTTTAATCAAGGATTCTCAGGCTTTGGTGGGGAAAGCCTGGTAACCTGGATGGTGGCAGGATCCACCAGGCACAGTTTGCTGTTACCAAATCCTGAGAGTCCTGTGCGGTGTGGGGATGATGTCTGCACCGGCTGAGCTCCTTGGACCTCTCTGGAGCACCAAAGGTGTCAGTAACGTATTGCTGTTCCTTGATAACCCATTTCCAAAATGTTATTAGCGAGTAAATTACTTTTCTTTTTATACTTCTTGAAATAAGATTTCTTGTTACAAGATGGTGTCTCTGTCTGTCGTTACTATGTCTCTCCTCTATTACAGCCTATATTAGATGGACTGTAGAGATCTCATACAGATTTTATGGGAACTATTTTATTTATAAGAATTTTCCTAGTGTCAGATGGATCTGACACTTCTGGAGGCCTCTTTTCCATTGCCATGCAGAAACACAGCACGCATTTTAAGCACTTGACATGGATACAGGGCTTATGTGTTCACAGCCAGGCTTGGAGCTGAGCATCTGCTGGGGGCTGAGCATTTCTTGGGACCAGGAGCACACGCAGCATGAAGCCAGCCCTCAGCTCATTGAGGTTTGATGTCAGAAGATCATGTCTTTAAGCGTACGGCTCTTAGGAGTTGCTTTTTCCCATACGGTTGAAGTCCCAGCCAGGTACTTGAGGAGCAGCTGACCATGCTGCCTTCCTTCTCTCCCCCAGCCAGCTGTAGAGCAGCTGCAGACCTTTATTTTTTAGATGGTTTCTGACCAGCTTTAATTAAAGAGGATTCTGGGTCTGGACAGGACGAATTTACTGAGGGAAGAGCACACACTGCATTCCGTTGTTCTGGGATTTGTGTATCACATTCAGGACCACAAGCCAAGCCAAGCCAAGCGTGGCTATAGATCACCCAGGCCAGAAGGATGTGCTTTGTTCCTATCCTAAGCAGCAGAGTTTGGTAAGAAAATACAGAAGAAAAGGCAATATTCCTACGAAGCCTTGTTTGGGTTTTGCTCGTGCTGCTCTGCCATGGTGTTATGGTGATGGTGAGCAGTGCAAAGCTCTTCTTGGCTCTGGCTTTTGACTTTTTTTTGCCCTTTCACCATGTGGTCTTGTGAGGTGGAGGTGGTGATGGCTCGATCCCTCTGCTCTGGAAGCAGCTGAGGCCTGAGGCATGCGGAAGGCACACTTATCCCCTGTTGCCCTGCAAGGGTGTTGGAGCTGAGTGCCGGAGGTTCCACTTCCCCAGGGAGAGGCAGCAGATCAACCATCACTTTCTGAGCAGCCAGCGTTTCCATTACTAGCGACAGTTAGCTGGTTTGCCTCTTCTTTGCTGGCACATCTTCCTCCAAACATTAGCTGGATTCTGGCTCCAGCATTTCAGAGCAAGTAAGGACACTCATTCAGGCAGCGCTGCAATGAGATAGCAGATGAGACTGAAATTGGAGTGTTTGTAAGCAGTGCAGAATATTTAGGAGAATTCAAACCAGCAGAGCCTTTAATTCAGGCTGATATTTTCTCTGCTTGAGGTTATTGGATGTGCCTGAGTTCTCAGCAGAAAGCGGATCATTCATCCTTTAAAATCCCTTCCCCTCCCAATCCCCCTCCTTTCTCCTTTCTTACCTCTCCAGCACAGGTAGGAAGCGCAGAGATGTGTGTATTGTACCTGTTCTATTAATATGCTTTGGCTACAGAATTACACCCCGCGTCACGCAGCGCTTGGGAAAAGCCGGCTTGTAACAGGTGATGGTTTAGGCAGCGACAGAGCAATGCATCCCTGGAATGGCATCCCTCCCCTGGGATTAGCGGCTGAACGTGCTCAGATCTGTCAGGGCCATGAAAGTGCCCTTGCTCAGTAACCGAGAGGCAAATATGTGAGAAACAGGATTGCTTCTATAAATAGCAGGAGGCTCATGAGAACATTGTTTATCACTGTGGTGGGTGGCGTGAAGGCTGCCCTTCGCTTTCCGGCAACGGAGAAATGATCCTAGCCCGCTCCTGGCCCATTGCTAGTGAGCAGGAAAGATAAATGCCTTTGGTGGGAATTTTGAATTCCATAAAGACTTATTCATTGTTTTTAGACCTCTCTTGCTTTCCTAGAGAAGGCTGCAAATCACCCATCAATCATACCCCGTACGCTTCTTCATGTCTCACATCCAACTGCTTGTGAAACTCCCCACCACCCCAAAGCCTATCAAATTCAGCTCCTTCCAACGGAAAGCGTGTATCGCTGCTCCCAGGCTCCTCTTTCTGGGAAAAAATAGCTGTTCCTTGTGCTATTTCTGGGTGACTCTGCAGGCACCTCCCATGGATGCACTGTTATGTTTGCTGCTAAAGCACATTAACATCTCCAGAGAACTCTAGTTGTCAGCTAAAGCCCCAAACAGTTATGTGCATGCTGAATTTTAAGCACCAGAGTCAACAGCGTTAATCATGCGCTTAAAATGAAGCACTTTTCGTAAGTCTGCAGGATCAAGGTCTTAAACTGTAAGATCCTTGGAGCAGGGGCTTTCATTGTATGTGTAGAGATTAGCATTCAAATAAAAAACGTTACTAAGAACTGCCCAAACAGTGACGATAATACCGTGATCTTCGAGGAAGCACAGTCGATGGATATTAGAGCAGGAGGCAGCAGGGGCAGGAAGGACTGCATGCTTGACAGGGGCTTCTCCTCACTGCTGCCCCATTTATTGCTCTTCCTGGTGCTTTCCCAGCTCCTCTGCCTGGTGTGTAGGTTCCTAGATGCTTGCTGTACAGTAGATGAATTAAGTTATCCTTTCCGGTAAGTGCATTTCTCAGTCACATTGTTCACCAAAGGAGCTGTGAAATCCTAGCAGCATTTCCTCTTGTGCATAAAGTCACATTTCCCAAGCTCTTCTCCCTCTTGCCTCCCTTCCATCAGTCTTGTGTGCAGAGCTGAGTATGCCCACGAGCAATGGCACAAAATATGCATGATATGCTCCATCATGTAGGACCAAATCATTTGCTCCCTCTATAAATCTATAGCCAAATCACTTTGTTTCCACATAAGAATCTCACGCTGTGTAAAACTAAAGGAGGAAATAATCGTGTGTCTGTCGAGATGTTTATCTCAATCATTTGCAGTCCTACCAGCCCCTTGGCTTTTAATGAGGGGAGGAAAAAACCATCCTCCCCTCCTGCAGCAAGGGTTTGGCAGAAAGAAATGCAAATGTGTTCCCCTCCCTTAGTTTGCCATGTTGCTGTAAAACAGCAAACTTAATAAATCCCGCACAATTGGGCACAAGTCTTGTTTCCTTAAAAGCGATGTTCTCTATAATTGTCTATGACACAACATGCTACATATTAGTTATTTTTCCCTTAGTAGATCATCAGAGCACAGTGAAGCATTGCAGCCGAGGTAATTGAATGTCTTCTTTAAAACAATACACTGCAAAAAGTCTCATGACAAGTTCCAGTGTCTTATTTTAAACAAATAATAGCACGGATCTGGAGGAGGATGATCGTCTCTGGAAGAAAGGGGGCATCTTAGGCTGTGGACAATCAGGCGACATTGAGATGAGAGTTTAGGAAGAAATGTTTTGCTGTGAGGGTGAGGAGGTCCTAGCCCAGAGCAGAGGTTGCTGCCCCATCCCTGGAGGGGTTCAAGACCAGGTTGGATGGGGCTTGGAACCCCTGATCCCATGGGAGGTGTCCCTGCCCATGGCAGGGGGTGGAACTGGCTGGGCTTTGAGGTTCCTTCTGATCCAAACTATTCCATGATTTTGTGATGGATTTTGGGGAGTGATGAGCAGCCCTGTGCCCTCGGGGCTGCAGAATCCACCAGCGGAGACCTGGGAGAGAAGTGAACCCAGAGGCTTCCCCTAGCACCCACCCGTGTGCTTATTTATGCATTTGCATGTTCGTACAACTGTAGTTTTATGTTGTTGAAAGGCTATATTCTCCCTGCAAGGTGTGACATTTTTGGGAAGGAATTTCAAAGGGCTTTGTGCGAGGTGTTAAATATGCTCTTAAATAAAGCTGAAACAGAGAGCGCTGAAGTAAAGTGAACATTTAAAAATGTATGTATACATTTAATTAGTCCAGGAACAGCAGTAATATGAACTGCTAAGACACATTTATTAAAACTAATGCAAGACAAAAATATATCTTCAAATTTTGATGTGATAAAAAGACTGTTAAAACATAAAAAAGTTTCCCTCTAGGGTTTCTTTTTATTTTTTCTTCTTTTAAGCATGTCATAAGTCCTGGAAAAGAATAATTCATTTTATTTTTTCCCATTTGCTTCAGTCCCTCATGCTCCTATTTTGCTACTGAGGAAAAGAAAAGGGAGAGATGAAATCTCCGACAGTTTTTCCTGGTTTCAAAATTTGGGTCTGAGAAATAAAAACTGTCATAAAACAATGTAAATATGCTTCATGGTTTTCCAGCCCCTGAAAAAGAGAATCCCAGGATGAGGAGCCAAACCCCAGGGCTGGGTGGAAGGGTTGGCCGAGCCCCTCCTGGTGTCTCTGCCTCCCCAGGAATGTATTCGCTGCTCGATGCCGTAACCATCCCATCCTACGAGGATACTGAAATGTGACACTAGTACTATTGCAGCAACAGGCACAGGCATGAAAAGGTGTTTTGCTAAACATGGAATTGGCCCATCGTGTAGTCCCGTTCTTCTTGTCCTTTTAATTCCTTTCTGCTGATGCAGCTTGCTCTGAACGCATAAACTGGGAATAGTCTCCTGTGTTGGCTGGTGTATCTACCCACTACTGGATTTCTGCCCTGATGCTTTCTGGTTTGGGATGGCCACGGTCTCTGGGAAAACAAGGTGTGTTGTGACCTATCTTGGGTGAAGCACAAGGTGCATCGCAGTGAGTCTTGCTGCAGAACCCTCTTGCTGAGCGTCACCCAGCATCTCTGGGCTCTGCCTGGCATTAGGGGTGGTTCCAGGCTCTGAAAGATGACCCATTGTGCAGCAACCATCCCACCCCCTGGCAAACATTTCACAGCTGATGACCAGCCGTGAGCTGAGCTGAGGCATGAGCAGGTGAGGAGAGGCTTGGAAGTCCCGGTTGGACCTCACCTCAGGCAGGCACAGAGCCCATGGAGCCAGGGCAAGGTTCCCATGTTCACCCACACAGCACACGTGCTGTGTGGGTGAACATGGGAACCTTGTCCTGGCACACAACTTCAAGCTACACAAGCCCCTCTGAGGACTTCATTTTCTTACCTTCGCAATTATTTTTATTTACTGTTTGCTAATCCTGTTACTGGAATGGGAAAAGAAAAGACTAATTCACTTTAAATCCAATGACTTGTTAATAATTGCTGTATTGACAAGAGCAGGCTGCCTGATGACCTTAAACAACCACCCAAATCCTTTGTCGAACTGTTTGACCTTTTAAGCCAGTTCAGATTCTTCTTGCAGAAGAAACCAGTGTCCGCTTTGATTTAGTGCAGGAAAATCCCCCTTAACCTTCAGGTGTCGGTGAGGACGTGTTTAATTTACAGTAAAGCCAAGTCATGATCAGCAGGAGAATGAAAAAAGTCCTTCTGTGGTGGAAAGTTATTACCACTCCCTCCATGGTGCTGATCTCTCCCGCTCAACAAGCCAATACCTCTTTAATTATTGAAAAGAAGCTTTCAGCAAGAGGATGGGGAGTTTCTGGGCTACGGGAATGGCAGCTACAGGCTTGCACTCTGTGAAACACCAGTGTGGGGGTCTAAGAAGGGTGACTGTGGTCATCACTTTGCTTCAGGCTTCAGAGGAACCTCTGCTCTCTGGAGGAACCTTTGCATTTCTGATGCACGTCCTGGTCAGCAGCGGCTACTCTTGATTTGGCCCTTAAGAAGGATGGAAGGACAACTCATAGTGCACAATGCAGAGCATCCCAATGCTGCTTGCCTGGATGCAAGAACAATTCAGGATCCATTTGCAAATCCCAGGATCTCCCACAGTCTCCCTGGGACTGTGGCAGATTCATCCTTTAAGGTGGGAAGTCATAGAATCCTAGAATGGTTTGGATGAGAAAGGACCTTAAGCTCATCCAGTTCCACCCCCTGCCATGGGCAGGGACACCTCCCACTGGATCAGGGGCTCCAAGCCCCATCCAACCTGGCCTTGAACCCCTCCAGGGATGGAGCAGCCACCACTGCTCTGGGCAACCTGGGCTCTGCTGGGGCACGTTTTTCTGTGAGTAGCAGGAAACTGCCACAAACATTTGAATGTCCTTTAAATCATCACTGAGGTCAGAAGCTGAATTCCTCAGGCTGGATGCCAGAGGGGATGGAAGCTGAACAGGGGGTGCACAAACCTCCCCTCTCCGAGTGCCTGGTTTCAGAGCAAGGGATAGAGAGGCATCATCCTAAATTCATAGCTGACACTAAGGGCATGATCATCCCTCGCTTGAGCAGGGCAGACCCGCTGTGGTGCTTTACACCGTGATGCTCTCTAAGTGCTACTGGAGGAGCTGGGTGTCCAGTTGTTGAGGCTGTAGAGGTGACCCTGCTGTGGCCAAGAGCCTGGCAAAATTTTCTTAGTTATGCCGGTGGGGAAAGGCAGAGTGAATAAAGGCTGCTCAGCAATTATCAGTAGGGAAATTTGAGACTTCACCAGGCTGCTTAATTAAGCCCCCATGTGGCCTCTTGGAGATTCATCACAAGGCACTGAAAATCGTTCCCACCATCCTCACTCCCCTTGGAAGGGCAGGGGAACCAGAAGAGCTTTTGTTTAGGATTTTTAGATCTTGGTGTCTCAGCAGGAACCAGGCACCCTCTCAGTGTTTGATACTGTTGTGCTGTATCGTGGGATGAAGCACAGCCAGGTCCAGCAGGAAGGATGCGGATTTATTCTGATGGGAATGGTGTGCTCTGTGCCTGCAGAAACAACGATCATCGCTCCTTTTGCCTGCTCCCCCCTCGGGATAATGCTGAGGAGCAGCTCTTGAATGCACGCCTGCCCTTTTGCCCAGAGCCCTCACTGGAAATGAGACCCGGGCCCCAGGGGACAAGCGAGGTGTGGAGCTGGGGAGACCTGAGAGCCGTGGAGGGGGAAGATGAGAGGTGGGAGAAACCCAAGGATGGGTTTTACCCTGTGTCTCTGCTGTTCATCTCCTGCCTCTGCCTCAAACAGGCTTATCCGAGCCCCCACCCAGCCCTTCTCTTGCTCGCAGGGTGCCTCTGCGCAGCCTCTGGCACTGGAGCGGGGGCAGCCTGGCAGCAGGGGAGGCTGGAGGAGCTGCTTTGTAGAACTGAAGAACCTCCTCCACCACAGAGCCTGCTAGCTCATTTACATACTCCTAGTTTAATTCTCCTAGGGTATGCAAATATATGCAAACAGCAATCCAGAGAGAGTCAGAAATAGCACAGAACATTAAAATCACCCTACTTGAATATTGTTTTATGCAAACGATGTACGCACGCAGTGTGTAGCTGATTTAAATAGAAGCAATGTCAGCATGGCAGTTATTTACCCTTCCAATGATCTTAGCAATTTTTTTTATTAAACTTATATAAAATATATTGAACAGGCACCAAGAACGTCGAGGGTATTTTAATGGTAGCCTTAACTAACAGTAAGTAAAGGGCAAACTTTTCCAGCTGTCTGTGCACAAAGGGCAGTCAAGTGTTATTTTTCATCATCTCCCATTTGCATGAATGATACGCAATTTGTAAACCCGGCTGCTGCTGGTATCGATTATCCAAACGCCATTTCTGGCACCTCAGAGGGAGACCAGACCCCGGTGCCGTGCACATTGTGCAGATTCCATGCCCTCGTGGTGGGAGGACACGGGTGTCTCCATGCGGGCGTACGCTGGTGACCCCTCGGTCTGGTCTCCATCCCTGACCCCACGCTCCCACGCGAGGCTGAGGGTGCTGGGATCCTCTTACACGTTACGAGTTCCCTAAAAGCTCGCAGCTGCGAAAGTAGAGGATGAGGAAGGCTGTTACCAACTCGCTTCGGGAGGAGCAATGTGAAACCTCCCTGGAGATTAGGGAGGGCAGCCTGCGAGATTACGGCATCCCCTGAAAATGCGCTTGCTCGAGGGGGTTTGCGCAGGTTGGGAGTGATGTCAGTGACTGCGCGGCAGCGGGTGCAGAGCGGGCCCCTCCGTGCTGCCCAGGTTGGGTTGGGGTCAGCACTGCTCAGATGATCATCCATTGGAGATGGGTTCATTTTCAACTCTCGTATTGTGCAGCCTTGCTTTTATCTAACTCATTTATAACCACAGTCTCGACACCGTCCAGCCCAGCCAGGGATGCTGAGACTGGGTCTCCACCTGCACTGGAAAATGATGCCTGAAGCCCTGTACGATGGTCTGGGAGCACTGCAAAGTCTCTGTGGGTGCTGGGCACACGATGCACCCTTCGTTAGGGCATGGGCATGGCTGCAGGCACCTGCGTGCAGGGAGCAGACCCCGGGTGACCCCCGAGGTGGGCACAGGGGTGTGACGGAGGGGTCTCCCCCAGACCCTCATGGGAAACACAGGTCCTGCCCCAGAGCTTGCCTTGTTCAGATGCCCTCATTGGGTATCTTGGTGGGAAGCAGGGAGGCAGGGGAGCCTGAGGAGTGGGACAGCTATGGATGCACAATCACGGCCCTCCCCAGCGCTCCCCTGTGCGTTAAATGGTGCTGACACGTGGACAAATGAGGCATCTCCAGACACGCACTCGGCTCCTGACCACAAAGTAAATGAACGTAGAAAGAGAAAGAGGAAGGGGAGTGAATGAGAGGGAGGCAGGGCGGGAGCGGAGCGCGGGCTGTGCAGATGGCTCTATACATCATGCGACAGACACTATTTGTACTCTATCATGTGCATGTCATAGAGCTTATCTTTCCCGGCCCCACCGAGGTGCAAGCCGAGCGGGAAGACAGAGCCGGACTTTCCTCCTAATTAAACATCAAGGGCATAACGGATGAGTCCTGCACAGAGTGTTGGTTGGGGATGGATGGAGGTACCTGGTCAGTGGTGCTGCAGATGCTGGGGAATGCAACCAGCCCCCTGTGCCACCCCTGGCAGGGCCACCTTGAGGGACATCCCTGGCTCAGGGTCTTGCCAGACCCTCTCTCTGTTACGGAGCAAGGAGGGAGCCTCAACACTGAGCGTGGGCATTTGGAAGGCTGGAGGGCTGTCACTTGCACCTCCTTCACCTGGAAACGTCCCAAGGAAGCTTCTGCAGACTAAGAAGTCCCACCAAGGGCAGATGAGATGGGTCTGACCCAGCCCTGACAAGCGCAGCCAGAGTCCTATGCACAGCACCGGAGATGCTGGAGGCTCTTTACATGCTGACAAGTTGCTGGGGGCCACAAAGTTAAATTCTAGGGCTTTCGCTCAATGTTTTTGCAGTGCTATAAATGGTCCTGAAGTCCATTTCTCCAGTAGATTTCTGCCAGGTGCCTCCACATATGAAACTGCACAGCTGAGGAGAGGAGTGGGCATAAAACGCATTTTGTTTGCTTCTATTCATTTTAAATATTATTGTGCCAGTGCCAGGCTATTTTAATTATTACGGATGCAGAGGAAATTACTGTACAGTATATTTTCTCAATCAAGCTCACAGTTGCATTTTATCACTGTTTCTGTTAAAGATGTGTTAGAGATTTTATTTTTGCCTCTAAAGCCCCATCTCCATAGAGGCAGTTAAACATCTAATTTTTAAATACATTTAGAACAAAAAGACTCGGAAGGCATTGAGTGAAATATCGTGCATCTGTGCCAGTCTGAAGGGGAGCATGTTGCAGCAGGCAGCGTGGAGCTGGAAGTCACATTGCATTATCACCACGTGTCAAGTGCTTCCAGCAGCCCAGGGAAGACCCAAAGAAGCTGTGCACACCCACGCACACGCCTGCATACAAATGCCCATGCTAGAAGCAGCTGGACACAGGGCTCTGCAGGCTCTGCTCACTAAACCCGCTTTACCGCACCAGGAGAAGTCATGTCCAGCCCCGAATTTCACCTTAGGGGACGTGGAGGCTGGAAGAGCCCACAGGAGAAACACAGAAAGGAGCTTTTCTCTCTGCTGTGACTGTCACTGTCTATATATGAGTTGCCTGTCCATTATGTCTGCAAGCGCAGGGAATTACTGTCAGCTATGTTGGACAAGCATTGCTGTGTCTTGCATGGCACCTTGCTTACAGCCTACATTCTGCCTTCTTATCCAGTCCATTGGTGGCTTTTTTAGGTGTGCGTACACTGGAACTGGGTGGTTGTGTGCATATTGGAAGCAATATTTGAACATCAGCAACACCCATTGCACGGCTTTACTGTATGTTAGAGGAAACCAGACCAAAACAGTTTGGTTGGATGCAAAAGAGTTTTTCTTTGCTGTCACTGGGTGCTGAGCAGAACCCTGGAGGAAAAGTGTGTGGTTAGGAGCCTGAGTGTGTAAGAGAATTTGTCTGGTGAGGGTGGAATTACTTCTGGCAGGGGGTCCTGCCCGCGCCTGTGCCTCCCTTACAGCCCATTTCAGCCCAGGGGCTTGCTGCTGATTCCCTGCCCAGAAACAATTTTCTCCTTACCAGTCTGTGGTTGGAAAAGAATGACTCCTGGAAAGCCCATGAGCCGGCTGAGCGCTGCCTGTGCCCCCAGCCCTGGCTGCACTCATGGGGCTGCTGCTCTGGGTGGAGGAAGTTGCAGCCTTGGCAGCTAGCATCATGCTCCCAGTGCCTTATTTTAAATGCTTTGGGGGTTGAAAGCCTCGCTGTGTATTTCTAGTACTTCTTCCATCCCGTTTCAGATCCCTGCCTTCCTTGTTAGCAAGGTGGGGGACATCATCTGTTCAAAAAGCTGCTGTCAGATCGCTGCAGTCCACTGTGGTGAGCAGAACCGCAATAGAGGGGGACGACCTTGCCTTGGCTCCTGCAAAAGGCACAGGGATTGGAAACTGCCAGTGGGATGCGAGCTGCCTCACTGGTGAGCTCTGAGGTTGGGGAATCCTGCTTGTCCCTGTGGGGCAGGACTCCTGCTTATCCCTGGGCACTGCACCATCCCGTGGATGGATGCGTGGAGTCACAGAATCACACAGAATCACGTGGAGTCACAGAATCACACAGAATCACTAGGTTGGAAAGGACCCACTGGATCATCAAGTCCATCGAGTCAGCCCAGTCCTGCCCCACTGCCTTCTGCAGCAGCAGCTCAGCCCCGTGCAGAGCTCCCACCCCTGCTGCAGCCTCAGATCCTCCATACAGCTGGCTTTCACAGCGGATTTTAGCCTCATCTTTCTGGGGATGCTGAGCTGTCTTTATTCCAGTTAGTTGCGCTGTCAGTTAGAAAAGTTATGTTATCAAACAAAGCCTAAATAGCTTGCATCTCGCAGCGCGCTGCGAGGCCTGTGTTGTATCCATCTGCATTTTTTCTCATGATGAAAGTCACCCTCGATGCTGAGCAGGGGAGGTGAGAGGATTTACACTTGTTTATGAAAATAGCGTGAGATGACACGGCAGGGTGATGGGCTGGACTGACAGGGGCTGCGAGCAGATCAGATGCTGCCAGCATTGGGCAAAACCGCTTTGGGGAAGGAGCTGCATTAAACAGACAACACAAGGGCTTTCCTGCTTTGCAGCTTGGTGGGAAAATCACCCCAAAATCCTCCTGGGAAGGAAGCAGCTGGGCTAGGTTGCTGCGAGCTGTCCCCTGTGTGAGCAAGGGGAGCCCATCTCTGCTGGGAAAGAGCAGGCAGAGTCCCCCCCCGCAGCCTCCGGGCTGTGCCCCTACAACTGGAAATAAACTGTTCAGGTCTGCGGATGAGTCCTGGTGTCCCAGAAAAATAGTAGTCTCTCCGAGAGCCTAACAACAATAATTATCAGTGTAGATGTTAGTGTTTTTATCACTCGGAGCCTTTGGAGTGGTTTTCAATTGGGACCCTGTGTTTATTCAGGGAGATCCGTGCGGCCGTGACCTTCCTGAACTGCCACATTCCTTTTAATTATGACTGGCAGCTCATGGAAATTTGGGCCCTTGATTGGCAGCTGAAGTAACTTTCTTCCTTCCCACAATTCTTCAGGTTCCTTCCCATCAATAGACATAATGTTGGCTACTTTTCTGGGATAAATAGCAACCTTTGCCCCCCTCCTTTATTTGGCAAACGCTCAACACTTCATTCTTTTCAGAAAGCCCCTTGGAATGCAGCTGAGAAGGGCCTCAGCAGTGCTGCCCTCCTCCTCCTCTCCTCCTCCTCCTCCTTCTCCTCCTTCTCCTTCTCCTCCTCCTTTTCCTCCTCCCCGCAGCTCCTCAGCTCCCGGCCTGGGGACTTTTGTGCAAGAGCAAACAAAAGCTCATTGGCAACACTTCTGGATTTCATTTTAAAATGCATTTGTCACTCTGGAATAAAATAAACTGATTTTTCTGCTGGTGGTTTTTTTTTTTTTTCCTTAACTCCTCCCTCTCAGATTTCCCTGCAAGCAGCCCCAATAGTGGAATTGCTGGACAAAGATATGCAAAGGGTAAATGAAAGCGCATGCTTGCTCTGGGGTTGCTTTGCTTCATCTCTGTTCCATGGAGATGCAAAACAACTTCCATGCTCAGCAGCTCCATGCAGCAGCGCTGCCCTGTGCTCGGAGCACAGAACACTCATCCCTTTCCCTGCTGAAAAAGCCCAGGCTGCTCCTCTGACCTAGAGATGCAGAAGCATCCAGCACCTGGGAGCCCACAACCCGATTCCACTTTTTCTCTCTGAAGATACTTTTTCAAAACCACCTGAGTGATGCAAAAGCTTGAACCTCAGTCAAAAAGGGATTTAGCTTGCAGGGGTGCAAATGCCATTGATTTTCAATGAGAACAAAGTCACTTCTGAACATGGGACTTGGGCTTGGAGGTCCTGGAGGTGCCTTTGAGGAAGGGCTGTCTCTGGGGTGTCCTCTGTCCACTGGGTGGGCACCGAGCAGCCGGCACGGGCAGCGTTCACTGCCACTCACTCTGCATCTCAGTAATTAAATGAAATCCAGCCTCAGCTCCTAAGAGCTTCTTGTGCCGAACAATAGACAGTTACAAAAGGATTTGAAAACTGATTAAGAGAATACTTGAAGGTTGTATTTTAAAAGAGATGAGGAGGCTCCTGAGCTGCAGAAATTGCTTGTGTGCACAATAAAGACATTCACCCTTCTCCATCAGCCCCAAACTGAAGTATGTTTTAAAGAGAGATGATAGACCTCGATGCTTTCTGTGTTCCTCAAGAGCAGGGTAGATGAGAAGACAATTAGGAAAATATGATATCATTTGTGTTTTCAGGAACACTTGAAGGATTCTCACTTTCTGCTGGAGGAGAAGGAGGAATGGGATGGAAGACATCCAGCACCATTGTATGAGCTCTGAGAGCACAAGTGGTTGAGCAGGGGAACCCAGTGACTGAGGCTCCCAGGGATCTTCTGTCACCTAATACCAACCTCACAGTGCATAAGCAAAGCTCTGTTATTTTTGGCTTGGATTATAAAAGAAAAGACAATTTATGAGATTTCTTCTTCTGGAAAAACTTTCCTTTTTGGAAATGTAAGGTGTGTCTTTTAGCACAGAGTGGATATTTTACAGCCAGATACTCCCTCCTTACAAGGTACTCACAAAAACTGTAATATTCACATAAACATCCTTTTTATAAGGTCTTGATAGGTGTTTCCTAGTAAGTACACATTTATCATTCTTTTGGTTATCTTCTAAGCCTCTGGATTGATCCTTACTCTTAATTTTATGCTCTATGTAGTTAAAAAAAAAAAAAAAGCTCATTGTCTATTTATAGGTGACTGTAGTTCAAGGTGGATCGGTGATTATCCCAATTTCAAGGGCCATCTCTGCTGGATCTCTGTGCCGCTGAGGCTCTGATGCCCTCGAGAGATATGGAAACAGGCAGGGCTGAAGGGCTGCAGTGGAGGTTTGCAGGGCTCCGGTGCGGGGGGTCCTGGGGGCACCAGGTGCTTTCTCTTCCCACATCCCCTTTCACCACAGGCAGACCCAACATGCTTAAATACACAGGAGAGGAAACACAACGGAGCAGACGGAGGGCTTGATATGTTATTAATGGAAATAAGTCTTCCCCTGTTGTTATTTGCAGCTTGTGGGAACTGTGCAGAACCACAGAGACAGGAGCCAAAAAGGGTCTCTTGCATAATCCCGTCTGCTTTCCTCCACCGCAGGGCTGCACGCTCAGTCCATATCCCCCCTTGTAAACAGAAATTCAGCCCCAGCTGCTCCTGGTTGGGACCTGGCGTATGGCAAAGGACCTGCCCTGGGCTCGGAAACCCACAGAGCTTGGTAGCTGCTTGCAGGGACTGCTGGCTGGGAGCTCACCCAGGCCTGTTCCTGAGATGGACAATACAAGAAATTGTGTTAACTGGTGGCAGGCAAGGAGGAGACAATCTGGGACTTTGGTTTCCTATGGCAAAGAATGTTCTCCTGTGCCTGCTTTCCTCTGTGCAGTGATAGGTGAGCCCTGGAAGCCTCCTGCCCCAGCCCCAGCGGGGACAGGGCAGCCTTCTCCATGCAGGAGCCTTTTGTGATGGAACGTGGAGGGTTGTCATCATCCCCACTTTTCTGTCAGGTTTGGTTCAAATCTGCTGGGAGATTACAAAGTTATTATAACAGACATGTAGCCAGACACAGACAGGCATGGAGAGCCTGATCACTTAAATTGCATTTCATTACAAAACTGAGCTAAAACCATCCTGGATCTTACCTTCCTCTCCTTGTAGCTCTGGTGTCGCTCCCCTTTTTACGTCTACTCTCACTGGAGAGACTGGTTTCAATAAACTGTAATTGCTTCCAACTCTTTTCTAGACTCTCCCAGTCCCGTTCGTGCCCACGTGTGTTGAGCAGCCAGCTCTGCCCTGGACCGGCACTGCCCAGCTGGCTTGGCTGAGCTAGAGGCTTACGAATGAATGAACATGCTGAATGAGAGTATGTGAGAAGTGGAAACAGGACAAGCAACAGACAAGGAACGTGAAACTGCTGCTTGGATCCTTAGGGACAAACCCAAGAAGGTGAAAGCCCACGTGGAGCTCAGGGCAGTGAGGGACATGAGGGGAAACCACAGGCTTTGGGCAGCTCTGCTGGTGGCCAGGGGACTCCAGAGAAGCCTATCAAGGCATAGGAGAAACAAAGTGGGAATGGACAATGTGGAAAAGGCAGAACAGCTGGTTTGTAGGGTCACTCTGCATGTACTGTCTGTTTTGGAGAGGGAGCAGGAGGCTGGAGGAATTCATTGGGCTGATGCTCTGGCAGGACCACTACGTTTCACCTAACACAAGCGACAGGCAGTCTCCTGCCTCTCAGAGCTGCTCCTTGTGTCACCAGGGAACGCTTTCAGCTGTGACCCCACTTCCCATAGGATTCACACATACTCTCCATTCCTTTCTCTACTTCCTCACAACTGCTGCGCCTCCCATCTGAGCCCCTGCTGAAGCTTCTAGCGTGCAGACTCCTCTTGCCCCACAGCACTCGGATCCTTGGCTGGGCCATGCCAGCTCCAGAGCCTTTCTGCACCACCTTTATTTAGCAGCTTTCCCTCTTTTACCTCCAGGCGATTCCTCTGCTTGTGGGCTAAGTCACCCCCTCTCTATCTGTCTTGCAGGCGGTCACAGCTGCCTCCCTTCCTGCATGTGGTGGTGGGGCTTTCAGGATGTGGTTTCTCCAGAAACGCTTGAGTGTGGTGGGTGCAGGAGCATCCCAACGGCTGGAGGCAGCTGGTGGGCTGTGCTTCCAGCTGCGTGTCCGCAAAGCCAGGGCTCACACTGCAGCGGGATGTCTCTCCTTGCCACTGGCTACTGCATCTCACGGATTCTGGCACTGAGCTTGTTGGTTCTCTGCCTGCTAAGGAATCAAGGCAGCTCTCACTTGGATCTTGCCCTGGGTTAGTTTTCTGCCTCGTTAATGAGTGGCAATGGTTCATGAAGAAGTCCAGGCAGCACCAGGGGTGATGCCAGCGAAGGTGGCAGCCCTGGGAGCCAGGAGGATCTCTCTGCCAGCAGCGAGGGCCCCTGGGGTTGGCTCAGCCACCTGCACATCACAGCACGGAGACTGGGGAAGAGCAGCTGGGCTGGACTGATGATAGGGAACAACGGTGATACTGAAAATGCTAGCAAATAAACTCTCTAAGACACATTTTAGAGTTTTAGAAAGCAAGCACCCTTTAATCAGGCCTGGGCAACACAAAGGAGTGATCTCCATCAATTGTGCAACGAGACAAGAGCTGGGGACAGAATATATTTCCAACCTGCATACATATTACTTCTTGTATCAAGGAGAGGGCCTGGCGGGAGAGGAAGGGAGAGTGGGAAGGCACGGCAAAACCCAAAGCCCTTGCCCAGTGCTGCAGTGTGCACTTGGGAGGTGCTAACTAGTGGGCTGCTTCTCAAACTGGGCGATTTATCAGAAAGGAAACTGTGTGAATGCTATGGATGTACGCGGTTTTGTGCTGGGCAGAGCACCAAGCAGAGGGCTATTGGATCAGACCATGCACACGCTGGGGTCATGGAGTCTCATCAGAATAAACGCAAAGATATAGAGAGCCACTGCCTCAGCATCCAGCCATCCAGGGCTATTTTGGTGTCACTAATTGGAGGAAGAATAGGCTCATCCTGCAGAGCACACTGCGCAGGGCTGCTGTCAGTGAGGAGAAAGGGACTGATGATATTAGTGTAATGAAAGAATTTCCTTGCAAAGAGGCAGAGAGCAAAAAGAGCAAAGGTGATGTTGGCCCGTGTCGGCCTCTGCACACACAGGCAGGATGGCTCTCCTGACCCCTCTTGTGCAACATCTTGCAGGGCAAAGCTGCGCTGGGGAAAAGGCTCTGAAAAGCAGAGGAGGAGAAGGAGGGCTTGTGTTTCAGGGTTGGCCAGCAGTCCTGGCTGTGGCTGTGCTCCCTCTGTGCTGGGGACTACTTAACATCAAGCTAAACCCACTTCCTCTCCCAGAAAGCTTGTGGCTAGAGGTGGATCACGACAGATGGATACAGACGGATGGGGAGAAGAGGAAATGACAAGGCAATACCAGTAGCATGATGTGCACTCACTAAAGCACAGCAGCCTAGCTTCGTAGGCAACAAAGAATTTCGAGGAGTGTTTCAGTTCCTTTGGGATGCTCACAGGTGGTTTGTCTGAAGCGTGACAACCAGCATGAGACAAGACACTCGTTTGGAATCCTAGCAAATGGTTGATGAGAAAAGGAGCATTTGCCTATTCCTGGTCCTGTTTAAATGATGAATTCACCCCAATCTGAGATGGGACTGAGTGGGGTCTGGTTGAGAGCTGAGCAGCCCCATCCCATCCCATCCCATCCCATCCCATCCCATCCCATCCCACCCTGGCCTTGATGCTCAGCTGCCTTGCCATCACCCAGAGCTCTACGCTTTCCAGGAAGGAGGTGAGTGCCCTGCACTTTCCAGCAGCTCAGGTCCTGGGCAAGGCTTTCCAAAGCCTTGTGTGGCCTGACCACCGATAACAGTGCCGCGCCGAGCCCCTCTCTCAGCTACCGGCGCTGGCAGAGCCGCACGCCTTGATGTGTTGTATATTAAGTGGAGTGGCAGCTGCGATATTGCCATCTAAAACTAAGTACAAAATTTACAGCAGTAAATTCTTCTCTCTTCAGGGTGGTTAATTATCTTAATTACTTTTATTATCTTTTATCTTTTAAGATCCTAAATTGCTTATTTCTGCTTGTGTTGCCAAAGGGGGTTGCATATTTTTTACTGGCACACGCTGTGCAGAGGCACCAATATGTGTGTCTGCGTGGTACACTTTAAAAGAACTTTGATTTATACAAGACTTCTCCTTGGGATTTTAATTGTACTAAATAGGCAAAACAAAGTTCAGTGAAATATTGACTGACTGGAGAGCTGACAAGTGGCTCTTTCCTTTTGTTCAACATGGGGACAGAGCTGCTCCCGCCGCCCACTGGGGCAGAGGGAGGAAATTTTGCTTTTCAAGGCCACGATTGCTGCAGCTTTGGGGATGCAGCCAGAGGAGCACCATGTCTGAAAGGCACTGGGGTGTGTGTGATCCTGGGGTCGGCATGGTGATGTGTTCCAGAACTGAATCACAGCAGTCGGCAATGGGCAGGGAGGGCATGGCACGGGCACTGCTCCATTCCCGTTGGCAGCAGCCGGCTCCTGGGCTGGCAAGTTGTGCTGGGGTCTATGCCCATCCCCAGCACCCATGGGAGCATCCACACCACCCTGGGGATGCACCATCCCTTCCCATGCCAGGCTTTTCCTCTCCCTTCTCCAAGGTGTTTACTGCTGCTTCAGTGAAGCTCCTCCACAGGGTCCCTGAGGCACAGTTTCACCCCATGATTCCTTCCCCGGGGACTACAAATGAGCCACAACCAAGACGTTGGTGGCAGCCCCCTCCAGCACTGGGTGTTACCGTGGCACCAGGACTCCTCTCACCGCAGCTGGTACCGCTGGGCACCCTTTCTCCTCTGCAGAAGTTCATCCCCAGGGAACTGTTTCCTTCTCCTGCTTCCCTCGCATAAACAGCTCTCCTCTAGCTCTTATTTTTGGGGAAGAAATCTTCAGGAAAGCAGTCTCAGTCCCTGGGGTGCAGCGGCGGTGGAGCTGAGCAGAAAACAACCCTGCACCAAAGAGAAAGGAGGGAGGGAGGGAGGAGGGAAGGTTTTCTCCCTCCCGCAGCAGAGCCTCCCTAAATGCTCCCAGGTGCCTTCTGAATGGAACTGGAGATTTCCTCCACATTGATTTTTAACACCATCCTGCGCAGGGAGCCCGGGGGGAGCCAGCGATGGCAAGGATTGCTCGAACTCTGCATGTGCTGAAGGACCTTGTCTTATGGCATTCAGTTGATGGAGAGGGAAAGAGAGCTTTTCATGTGTGAAACAAAGCGGGAGAGTGGGCTTTTCTTTGCTGTGGTGCTAGGAATCCTACACTGAATGCTGCACACCCCTGGCGAAGAGGGGCAGCTCTCAGCTCTCAACAATCAGGACATGAAAGGCAGGGAGGGAGGGAGGAAAAAGAAGTCTTCCCTTCTCATTAGAGCACATTAGTCTGTAGTCTCTTTGGCAGTGATTATGGGGAGCTCCCTGTCACCCCAGTAGAATTGTGGGTGTAATTACTCCAAGAAATGTGTAATCCCACACCTTACAGATATTTTTTTCTGCTGTGCCCCTATCTTTTAATAGCAAACGACAACAGAAATGTTGCAGCCTGCTCAGCTTCCTCCCCATTTACTTCACCGCTGTCTGCTGTCAGCTGAAATTTATGCTGTGGTTTGAGAGTCATTTTTAGGTTGGAAGAACTGTCCTCCTGCCACCTGCTATAAATAACCCACGTGTCCGGTTTGGCACCGCACAGCTGCCGTGCTGCCCAGCCCTCCCTTCCCCGTCCCCCACCTGTGCGCTGGGTCAGGGTGGCAGCAGCTCTGGGATGCCCAGGCTGCCGGGTGCTCCTCAGCAGCCACCAGATACCTGAGCTCAGGCTCACAGCAGCCACACACACCTGGATGCCCACACAGTGAGGTGGTGGACGCCGTTTCTCTGCCTGTGGGGATGCCACGGCACGGCTGGTGAAGGCAGTGGGTCCACAGCAGAGTTTGTTGTCATATGCGGAGCATGGGGTGAAGACCAGCTGTCTTTGCCTGCACCTTCCCATGGCTGATGTGGGCTTCCGAGACCTCCAGGACCCACTGGGTGGTGGCTCCGTGCCCTTCGGTGCCCAGGGAGCAGCTGGTCTTTGGCCACCAGCTCTTCTCCTTCCTGGAAGTAGCTGTACATGAGCTTCAGAGATACTGAATCTGCAGCTCCCCTGCATTTTCATGGTAATCTGCAGCACAATCATTTGTGCTTGAGTGTTTTTAATGAAGGGAAAAGCAGCCCCTGCCATTGCCTGGAGCCAGCCTGGCCTTTGCAGCCCACAGTGAGCTGAGGCAACAGCTTGGTTATTCAAAGGGGCGTTTCCAAAGCCAAAGGCAGTAAGAGAATCATAGAACGGTTTGGGTCAGAAGGGACATTAAAGATTGTCTACAGGGCTGGAGCACCTCCCGCATAAGGACAGGCTGAGAGAGTTGGGGTTGTTCAGCCTGGAGAAGTGAAGGCTCCAGGGAGACCTTAGAGCAGCTTCCAATGCTGAAAGGGGCTTCAGGAAAGCTGGGGAGGGGCTCTGGATCAGGGAGGGCAGGGACAGGATGGGGGGGAAAGGTTTTAAGCTGAAAAAGGGGGAACTGATATGAGATTTTAGGAAGAAATGTTTTGCTGTGAGGTGGGGAGGCCCTGGCCCAGGCTGCCCAGAGCAGGGGTGGCTGCCCCATCCCTGGAGGGGTTCAAGGCCATGTTGGATGGGGCTCTGAGGAACCAGATCCAGCGGGAAGTGTCCCTGCCCATGGCAGGGGTTGGGTCTGAATAAACATTAAGATATGTTCCAACTCATCCATTCTAAGGTTCTATGAGCCTGTTGCCTCTTACAGGAGGTGCTCCAGGCCTCGCATCATCTTCACGGCCTCCTCTGGACTCACTATAACAGATCCATGTCCTTCTTTGCTGAGGACTCCAGAAGAGAGTTGGTGTGTGCAGAGGCAGTCTTGGGCCAGGACACCACCTCCCAGGTCCCATGTCCCTGGCATCGTGTGACAACGCCTGCAGGGACACGTGGCCATCCCACAGCCAAACCCCAACACTCCCTCAGCCCTCGTGTGTCGGGCAGAGCGGGTACTTTCTCTTCCATCTCACCACATGAAGGAAAACAGCAACATCAGGATTTGCCATTCATTTTAAATTGCAAACTTTTCAACTGGAAAGGAACAATGGGGAAAAAATAAACGCGCCCGGGTCGACTTCTATGTTTAAAAGTATCCCATGTCTTTAAGGCAGTGAATTTTAAAAAGGCACATAATTAGCAGGCTGCTTCCTCGTCTGTATTCTCCTCGTCTGCCTGCCCACATAAACATTCGGCACACAGCACTTCCAGACACTTTTTAATAGAATCGCTTAAAACAATTAATTACCAGAGTTTTCATTCAAGCTGCAGTGGAAAAGATACGCCGGCAATAAAAGGCATTTATTCGTTGGTTTCTGGAGGCCTGTTTGTTATTAACATGTAAATTAAATCATCACAGATGTTCCATTTTTAATCTAGGGATGTGAAGTGCAGGGCTAACCACGGCCCAAACAGCCTGATTTTATTACACACACATTCATTAGGAACCAGCAGTATTATTGGATATCATTTTTCTTTGATGCATTTTTTAAACCAATTATCAGTATAATTTGTTCATTTCCCTCCCTATTTGTTTTTCTCATGCCATTTGTGTCAGGATTCTCCAATCAAGGACGATGGCTTTGGCATCTCATGGCCTCCCCGCTCGCTGCCAACCTGTGCCGCCACCGGGTCCGTGCCCAGCCGGGGCACCACATGCTGCTTTCCGCAGCCGCGCTCAGAGGCTGGGAGCCACCAGTCTGGCCCCAGGGAAGGTACACGGAGCCAGGAGGAGGAAAGGAACCAGGTTGCCGTGCAACAGCATCATTTGAAGTGTCTGAGAACCTTGCTGTGGAAATACAACCCAACACGCTTCTGGAGAATCAGGGTGCAGCAGAGCCTGCTGCCAGCCGGGAGCAGCAGGAGACAGCAGCTGCCTCAAGAAGAGTGGACAAAACCAGGTGTCCTAGTGCCCTGTGGTCAGACAGGGATGACAGCTACCCTTGGCTTGGGTTGCGCAGGCTTGTCGGTGCTTCCATTGTATGGCTGAAGGAGGAAGGCTTGGTCTTCCTCATCCCAGGCAGCGCTCTCCAATCCTCACCGGAAACCAAACACTGAGATCTGCCCTGCAGCGCCAGCCTCCTGCGATTGAGTGCCACCTCGGGATGCTGAAAATGTTATGCTATGGAGGGCATCACCCACAGCTGGAGAGGGGAGTGCCTTGGGTTTTCACAGCTTTCTGTGCAGGCTGCTCCACCTCCAGGTGCTGCATCCCCGGTAGCCAAAGGGGAGCCTCGAAGCCCCAGGAGAAATTCTTGCAATGCAAATCGTTTCAAATTGCACATAGTCCTGCACTGCTGCAGTGAGCCTGGTCTGACGGTGTGATTTAGCTTCAATGACAAAATGATACTTCTGCCTTTGGGCACTGGCTGGGACAGCTGGCGTCTTGCACTGGGGCACGGATCTGAAGGGACATCACTGCAAAGAGGTTCCTGCTAGGCATGAGGAACAAAGGAGATCCTGGAGGTTAGATTGAGACAGAAATGATGGATGAGTCAAACAACTGCCCCTTGACCAATACAGCTCACAGGCTGGGCGCGACAATTTAAATGCAGTTAAACTCAGTAATGACAACTCCAGCTCAAGTCAGTCAAGTGGGTATTCAGGTCATAAGCAGCGATCATTGAGCAGCGGCTGCCCCATCCCTGGAGGGGTTCAAGGCCAAGTTGGATGGTGCTTGGAGCCCCTGATCCAGTGGGAGGTGTCCCTGCCCATGGCAGGAGTGGGACTGGATGGGCTTTGAGGTTCCTCCCACCCCAAACCATTCCATGATTCTTTGAGGGGTCATTTACATATAGGTGTGAGATGGTTGCAGAAAGAGCTTATTACAAAGTTCACACAAATCTCTTGGACTGACTTTGCACAGAGTGAGTGTTTAAGAAACAGCAAAGAATAATTCACAGTGCTGTAACAGACAGTGGGCTCTTTACAAAGGAATCATATATTATTCAAAATGTCTGCAGCCTCCGCACCAACCTGGTGCACGTTTGACCCCCAGGTTTCGAGCTGTGTGTTCGAATATATATATATTATATATATATGATATGGCAGCAGCAGAGATCCAGCAAGCCAGACAAACGGGGCTCGCACCAATACAAATGGTGTAACAATTGGCGAGACTTCTTCAGCTGAGAAAAAACATCTTTTTGAGACTGCAAAATACATAAATGTTTAATTTTCACCTGGAATAATTTTCTAAAGTGAAAAGAAAGATTTTCTAACAGGGGAAACTAACATTTCATCCTGGAATGCTGCTCCTGTTAACGCAGGCATTCTTCTGAACAACAGGTAAATTACTGCAGGGATTTGATGCACAAGGGTTCTTCAAAAAACGATGGAAGGCAGAGAAAAGCAGAAAAACAACTCAGAAAATGAGGAAAATTAGAGCACCTCTGCTAATAAAAATAACTGGTTTTCAGTCTTATTAATATCCCATAAGCCTCATGTCACACCTGGATGTACACTTGGCCCAACCCCTTGCCTGTTGCATCCCATCCCACCCCATCCCACTCCCCGTGGTGCCCACCTGCCCTGGAGTGCAGAGGCCCAGGTGTTATGGGAGCCCCTGCTGAAGGACACAGCCTGGAATGCTTCTCTCCTTGGGAATCATCCTGACGATGCTCCTGCTGGTGGCTCAGGCTGCTTTGTTCCGCTGCCGCCCTGTGTCCTTGTGGTGATAACTATTGGAGAGGGAGGGGGGGGGGAACCTTGCAATGACCAAAAAAGTCTTGGAAATGCTTTCATGCTAAAAATCCCATATTTGACAGAAGTGTGAGATACCTCGAGGCCTTCTATTGATTACCTGGGAGCAGGAGTGCACGGGCGCTTTGAGCTGTCACAGTTCCAGGCATTTCTGAAAACGATAGAAGACTGGAACAAAAACACAACTAAGGCTCCTGACACAGAGTGTTAAGCAATAAAACATGTTTAATTGTGTTGTCTTAAGGCTATAACCATTCACTGGTTGAAGGTCATTCACTACCCATCCTGCCAGTGGGAAGAGGTGCTCTGACAGGTGGGAATCCAAATAGGAAACAGATATCTGTGAGATTACGGTGTGAATGACACTGAAATGCCAATGATGGTGTAGTTAAAGGGAACAGGACAAGCGGCAGGCAGGACATCACTTGGCTGGTGGATCTATAAAGGGGATGTTATAGACACAGCCTGCAAGCAGGGGCAAGATGAGATTCAATCAAGAGTCCTCTGGGGCTGTCTCGTCACACTGTGGCACCGTTAGTACGTGTTTGCCTTTTGCACCACAAACTGAGGACCTGAACGGATGAAGTGCAGAACACCCTCCGTTGCCCCTCTGTCCATGGGGGACGAGGCAAGCTCCTGGTGGGAGCTCATCTCCATGCAGAGACCACGTCACCCACAGATCAGTGTCCAAATGTGCACCAACACCCTGCACACCTGCTCCGCAGGGACACAGTGTTGGGCCAGGAGGGCACCTGAGAGGCTCTGTGTCTGAAGCCCTGAGCCATTCTCCTCTGCGTGACTCAAGGCCAAGCCTTCACTGCAGCATGTGGACACAGAAGGACCTCTGCTGTGCAGCCCACCTCACCAGCACCCAAAGCTCCTCTGCAAGTCACATTGCACAGTTTTGCCTGGGGAACCATTTATTGCTGGAGGTTGTGTTGGGAAGGGTGGAAAACCACGTCCAGTGCTGAGTTCCTGCATGGTGCCATGTCCAACACCAGAGGCTGGAGCCTCGCAGGCACTTGGCTCCTGGGCAGAGCCACAGCATTCTCCCCTAGGCAGACGTCCAAGAAGGAGTGTTTGGGAGCAGTCCACTTTAACAGTCCATTAAGCTCCTTAATAAAATGGCCAAATGTAATGTTTCCTTCCACACCGCTCTGGACTTTGACCTTTTGGAATACATTACAGCTCTTTAGAAGGTGGCAGATCCCCTGTACATCTGAAATGGATAGAAAAAAAGGTGAAAATGAGGAAAACATTGTACTTAGGTTTTCAGACAATTTCTTGTAGTGGTGGCAGAGAAGAGTCTAGAGTGACCTTCACTGAATCATAGACTGTTTTGGGTTGGAAGGGATGTTAACTATCATCCAGTTCCAACCCCCCTTCCATGGGCAGGGACACCTCCCTCTGGATCTGGTTGCCCAAAGCCTTGAGGACCTGATGGGAGAGACTTTGGGTTTGGGATGGCTCAAGGATGCTCCCAGAAAGCTCCAGGAGGGAGCAAGCAAGCTTTAGCCTTTGCAATGGTCAGACTCAGAGTACGAACTGAAACCCTTGTCAGCTCAAGGTGAGTCGGGAAGCAGAAACCAGGAACATCTGGGA
The DNA here is from genome assembly GCF_032191515.1 of Phaenicophaeus curvirostris. Classification (NCBI taxonomy): domain Eukaryota; kingdom Metazoa; phylum Chordata; class Aves; order Cuculiformes; family Cuculidae; genus Phaenicophaeus; species Phaenicophaeus curvirostris. Next base: position 1,736,960 of record NC_091408.1, read on the forward strand.
TTGCCTGGTGAGATAACAGAGCAGGGTCATAGAATTACAGAATCATAGAATCATTAAGGTTGGAAAAGTCCTGTAAGATCATCCAGTCCAACTGTCAGCCCACCACCACAGTGCTGACTAAATCATGTCATGAAGTATCTATTAAGGACAAGGAAAACATGGGGTACACTGCGTGCAAGTGATCTGGAAGCATTTCAGCATGGAATGATTTCATTTTCCATGGTTGGAGCCATCATGACCATGAAGCGTGAATTTGGAAAGAAATTCCAGGCATTCCTGGCCTGAGATGCTGCACGGTCTCCCGGCTGGTTTGTACCAATTGACTGTTCTTCGTTAGTCCGGTAACTTCTGTGTTATGGGGGGCCCTGCATATGGAAAAGGTTTGAGGTGTCTGGTGTTTAATGAGAAACAGAAAAGATTAGGTTGTAGCAAGGTATTTAATTATCAGGATATTTCTGCTCCTGCTGCATCCTTTGCCTCTCCATGCGGGAAGTGCCAAATTACATGTCACCTCGGAGGGCATATTTTCTGTAGTTTTCAGAGCTCCTACAATGGCAGCCTCATGAATATTTACTGAACTGCTCAGATATGCAGCGGTAGGAACAAATAAAAAAAAAAAAGCTTGTATTTGCATCTCCCACAGACACTAACAAACCATGTGGCTCTGGTCGGGAGAAGATGGGAGATTGCTGTTGCCTTTCCAGAGGGATAGAGAAAACAACTTCTTGTATAATGAGATTGACTTTTAAATTGAAAGTGTTACTGGTTGTGCTGCAGTTCATACTTCCATGCTGTGCATTTACTCCCTAGGCTCTAACATTAAGACATCTTATGTACAAGCTGGGAGGATTCAATTAGAGTTTCTGTTATTAATCAATCAATTAAGCCACAATCTTTGGCAGATACATTCTCGTTCTTAAAGAGGTGAGATGCTGGTGTTACAAACTTTAGGGATGCCATTTCAGCTGGACACACAAGTAGGTGGCTACTGCAGAGCCCCTGGTGCCGGAGTGACGCCAGGGCCATCCTGTGCTTGTGAGGGAGAAGAGCAGAGCCCAGGAGGGACAGCTGAGACCTGGCTCACAGCTACAGCACTCAGATTTCACACCGGGGAATGCCAGTTTATGGCTGGCACTGAGTCCTTCAAGAAACATTCAGCGGCACTTGCTTCACTGCCAAGCTGAAGACACTCTACCTGGACAACTGCACAAGAACAAGAGGAGGAAGGCAGCTCAGCCATTCAGTTGCTTTTTCACTGCTGCTATGATGGAGGACTTCAAGCTTGTGCTGGAGGAGAGCCTGAAACCCTTCTTGCCTGGAAAAATCAGTGTATGGGTGAAGAGACTCAGAAGAGAAAGACATGAGAAGGGTTGCTAAAGAAATACCTGGGATACTCACAAATTAAGCCATCCTAGAGCTGCCTCCAGCCTTCAGCCAGGGTGTGGCTGGCCTGGAGTAAATGTAAGAATGGAAGAGTCACTCTGCCCCAAACCAGCAGCTCTGGATCCATGCTGCCCATGATGCTGTGCATGCACTTGGCAGCAAAGCTCTAACAAAAGCAGAGTGGGAGTGCACCCGTCAAACAAATTACCTGGACGCCCTGCTATCCCAATGTTTTTGTTCCTTAAAAACTTTGAAGTGGAATTATGTGATATTTTTCAGAGGCTCCTAGGATTTCTAGGATGTTTTCTCGTCAGCCTGGAGGAGGTGGTGCTGCCCAGGGGCAGCAGGAGGCTCCTGCACAGCTGGGTGCTGGTGATGGGAGCTCACAGAGCTGCCATCCTCTGCCCCCACAAACTCATCGGCTGGGTTTCAGGGGTCTGGCTGATCGCTTCTACCTGCTGCTTAAACTCCTGCAGTGCTCTGGGTCCTAGTGAAGTTGTAGCAAGCACTGTAAGGACTCAGTAAGCAACAGACTCAAACCTCACTATCCCATCCTGTTGCTGCCTCTCCTATCACCTGTGGGCTGAAAAGCCTTCTTCCATCCCCTGTACATCGGAGCCAGTGCTTCAGGAGGGTGGGATGCACCTGGGCAGGACCCTGTGCACGTGTCCCCAGGGATGCCCCTGTGCACGTGTCCCCAGGGATGCGGGTGGCACGCAGGGGCTCAGCACCGAGGTGGCATTTGGAGCAGGAATGATTACCTGTGTCCTACTGCCTGGAATATTTAATCTGAACTCTAACTGGAACTTCAAGGCAAGGGTTTAGAGAAAAAGAGCTTTGTGAGTTTGAGCTGAAGTTTGAATACTTGAAGAGAAGTAAACATGCGAATGTTTTCTATAGGCAAGGGGGAAAAAGAAGAGAGAGGATTAAATGGCAATATTACCTTTACTCTTGTCAAATACCTAAGAAGAAACATTGGTTAATGCCCTTAAAAAAGGCCCATTACCACAGGGCAGAGAGTCAAAGAGCTTGGCTGCCCTAATACTCAGTTATCTCGTTCCTGGATAATGGAATGACCCCTCGCCTGCCCGAGCTGTACTACGATATAATAGCATGAGCCGTGTGAATAAAGAGGTTATTTTTGGAATCCAATTGAAACAGTGCCAGAGCCGGTGTGACAGGGGAAGGATTGAACAAGATGCAATGTTCTCAGGGAAAGGGGGGAAAAAAATGAATTTTGGGGAAGGTGGCACCAGCGGTGAACTGTGCAAAGAGAGCCAGAGCGGCACAATGGGAGCACAGCCCTGGGAAGGGGCTGCTGGGGCTGGGCTGGGGGGAAGCTTGTGCTGGAAATTGAGGCAGCTGATCCAGCACAGACCTGGGGAGGATGCGCTGAGTCCCCAGGGAGGCAGAGAGAGCACCCAGAGCATTGGCAACCAGAATTCCCCCATCAGCCAGAAGATAGGTGATCCAACAGCCCCAGGCTGGAGCAGTCACTGTCCGGAGCCCAGAGCCAGTGGCCGGGGATGGGCCATTGCAAACATTCTCATCAGCTCCCATACCTGGTCCTGGACCTGCCACAGCAGCTGCAGCTCCCCAGCCCGCAGCCTGCACACTCCGCAGCTCTGTTTGCGTGCCACTTAGGCATCTGCATGAAGTCAAAACCACAATATAACGTTAATTCTGGCGCACAGTATCCGATATGTAGGACTGCAATTCATGAAACAGCAAGAGCCAAGAAGCAGGAGAGATTCAGCACAAGCATAAAGATGAAAATGAATATTAATTTACAAAGCAGCACAAAGACAATGGGATCTAAGGAGATTCATATCACAAACTCCCCTTGTTCAATCAGATTAGGGTCCCATCTTCCCCAAACACCAACTGCTAATCTAGATTTGAAAGACAAATCCTTCTGCAGAAAGGCTTTGCCTTTATCTTGTCCTTCTGATGCCTCTACTTAAGATGTTACTACAATTTTGGGGGGAGTTGCAGAGAAGGAAGCCTTCCTATGAGCCATTTAACTCTTCTGTTGCTGACGTGCCATCAGGAAAGCAGTAGGGCTCTGCAAAACTCAGGCTGTCCTGTACCATCCAGCTCGCTGCTCAGGCAGCGCTGCTGCAACCTCCCCACACCAGCCTGGCCTCCTGCCTGCTGCTTCGATCTGCAGTTTGCAGCAGAAAGTGTGAAAATCCCAAGAGGTTGAGAACTCTGGGGAAACCTGTGCAGACACCAGCGGAACCGCTCCATCTCTCAAAGAAGGGAAACAGAGGTGTGCGGAGGGGTTACCTCTCATAGCTCAGGTGCTCTATAATTGATGCTGAATGAGAGGAAATGAAACCAGGAGTCCTTTCTAAAGAAGTTAGGGTTGGTATCTGACGATGCAGACAAGTTAGAAGAAGGTGTAATTTAGCTGGGGAACAGAAAGGCAAAAGCCAGTTGAGCTGTTTTTCTCTAATGCTCTTTGGGATGCACAGGGATTTGCAGGAGGAGCTGCCTCCTTCCAGCGATGTGGCACCACCCTGGTGCATTTGCTGGCAATAAGTGACTCGTTCCAGGTTTCACACCTCCTAGCAGTGCCTCTACCTGTTGATGCTCACACTGACCTCACTCAGGCAACTGCATTGATCAATCTTTTTATTCCCCTTATTGCTTCTTACAACCACTTACATAGTTTGGTCCTGAAGAAAACCCAAACCACAGGCTGTCCAGGGCTTCATTTGTGTTTGGGGACCTCAGGCTCTGCAGCAGAGTAAGCTGGTGGTTATTAGCACCGCTGCTGGTATCGGTCCTGTCATGCTGCCGTGGAGGGGATGTTTGACACAACAGCTGGCAATCTTGCTCAAGTAGCAACTAATTTTCTCGTGTCAGTGTTTCTCCTGCTCCCTGTTAATCACGGAGGAATGACTCTCAACTCAAGCCATGTCCCTCAGTGGGAGCAAGGCCAGGTCTTCTTGTACCCCGAGCAGAACAAGCTTCAGGGCAGAAGCCTAGAGGCAATGCAAGAGGCTTTCTCCTTCAGCCTGTGGCAGAGGGAAGGTGTTGGGATTTCCACATGCACCTGCAACATACAAGTGTAACCAGAGCTGTGGTTTAGGGTCCCCAGACCCATCCTGGAAGGGCAGCCCAGCCCCTGAGCATCCTTAGCAGTGCTGTCTGCTGCTCATCCCATGGGCAACTCTGCCCTGCCTCGGAGAACGCGCCTGATGGGGAGCTCAGCACAACTTGAAAGGAGCCTGTAATTACCGGTGGGGTTTAGATGCAGTTGGTGTTTTACTACTTAAAAGCAATGTAATTGAAAAAGCAAAATTGCCTTAATTTGTAGTAAGATACATTATTCAAACAACTTTCTGGCTAAACTCAGAAGCCAAAGCTGTGATCTCCAGCAGCACAGAGCAGAAGCCAGCCTGGCTCTGCGCACGTCCCAGGATCAGGACAATATAAGTGCCTTCTGCTTTCCTCAGACACCTGCAAATAGATGTTGGTGCTACAGAATTTCAGCCTTGCAAATGGTATGGGATAAAAAAGTGAAATTTTAAAGATGCTAATTTACCTGCACCTGTCTAGTAATTACGTATTTTATTTGTGTAGCCTGTACAGCACAATAAATGTTACAGATTCAAAGCAATGTTATTTCTACTTTATATGTCAAGTGTTCCTGACATATACATGCGTTTCAAGTAGAATTAATTTTTTTCCTATTTGATGCAAATGGCTCTGTATTCCACTGTGGTTGAGTAAACTGTGTATTCTCTCCCTGTCAATGATCTCCTTGGAAATAGATGTCAGCCAATCAGCCTGGTAAAAAAAACAGAAGAGCCACAACACGCCCAACAAAAACCCAGCAACCAAACAAACCAGCCTCTCCAATTTACTGCAGATCCGCTTCGTAGAGAGACAAAGAAATCAAGGCTGCTCTGGCGCTGCGGTCAGCTCACATAAACAATTATCTGGGGCCAGTGCAGGCAAATTTGCAGTGAAGCCTGGCGAGGCTGGCGGAGGAGAGGCAGCCCTGATCCCCTCTGCAGGGGATTAGCCCCAGCGATACTGTGGGGAGAGGCTGCTCCCAGGCTGGTGCATGTTGTAGGTCTGGCTCAACCCCTTTTCTCTTGGCTTTCCTCCTGCAAGAGGTTTTAGCTTTGAGGAGAAAAGAAAAAA